>NW_025776145.1:300000-569091 GCF_021130785.1 Homalodisca vitripennis
TGGTTCTCACGAAAAACACCTTAGTGAGGCGAATAGTTCTTTTTTGGAAAAAGCCACAATGCACAACTGGATACTTAAGTAAGTACGTTGACTTGTTGAAGAGGAATCCAAAGCCTATCCTAACCTATGGTGATATGGCCAGTTCACCTTGATATAAAAGGTTTACTCAACAAAACTGATATTCTTAGTTTTATTACAGTTCAAAATCAGTGTGATGTTATCTCCATATGTGAACATTGGTTAACATTGGTCAGCAACTCATCAAAAGACTTAGTGTTGCGTCTCGTAGAACCAATTACAGGATCCAATAGAAATATCACAGGAGGCAATTCTTCTTTGGATCTAGCAGTCACCCTTCAAGATGAACATTCACTAACTTATCTAGGTACAGTAAGAGGATCTAGATGATTTGTTCCAGGGAACTTTTTAGCAGATCCGCATAGGGAAGTAAACAGCAGTATTTTCGGTTACCATGAAAAAGCCTCTTTTGTCTCATATGTACAAAAAAAATAAAAGTTGTGCTTGCCATTTAACTATGCATAAGGAAGGCGAGATTGATATCAACACAGGCGACCAGAGAAAGCCTGCCATCATAACTAAATACAATGAGACTAAGTTCAGTGTTGATATCCTTGACAAAATGTGTGTTCAATACGACATTGCAAGAAATTCAAGAAGATGGCCGCTAACAATCTTTTTTCATCTGCTAAACGTTGGTGGAATCAATGCATTGAACATTTATAGAGCCAACCACAACAACGTCAACGTCAACCGAAGTGATTACTTGACACAATTAGCCGTTTGATCAAGCCAGCTATTCAAAGACGCATCAATCAAGCAACGATACGTAAAGAAATAAGGACTAAAGGAAAACTGCTTTTAAATCAAAATGAAGAAAACCAACACCAGCAGCAACAACCAAGAGGGACTGCCAGCAAGGGCCGATGTTTCATCTGTCCAACAGCCAGAGACAAAACAACGAGGAAAGCAAAGCATGTGAAAACTGCAATAACTGGGTGTGCTCTGACCATCAAAATACTGTTTGTGGGCGATGCTACGAATAAATTTATTTGAGTAACCTCTAAACTAGTTCTTTTTATGTATACAAATCTCAATTTAAATCCAATTTTACCTGCAATTTATAAAAATTTTATACTAAAGTGTAATGTATATGTGTGTATTAAAAAGGTTAAAAATAAAAAATAGATTATAGTTATAACCCATGAAATACATTCTGTTCATAAACATATCTCAAACAAATTAAAAACAGGTAAAACATTATAGATTATGTTGGGGGACAATAGTCCTCCACGCGACCATTTACGTAATCAAAGAGGCGCAACTACTGGAGTGTTAAATCAATATATATACACATACAGAATCACGAAATGCAGGGGAAGAAAGGGGCAAGTCCACAAAATGCCCCCTTTTCCCCAGTAGATTTTGTTATTCAACAGCAAAGTATTATTTTTTATCTCTGAAAATTTCAACATGGTATGGAAATAATAGCAATTATGGTGTTTAAATATAATTTATGAAGGTAATGTTAAAATATGGCAGCCTATTATTTGTTACCAAGGAAACATAAGAAACTTAAACTTTAAAAAGTAATTCCTGAAAATTTTGTTTTGATAAATTTGGCCCATTTTACCTCTGGACCCTTCAAATGCAGTTCTTTCAGCTGTGAAGCAGCTACCAACTGTTAGCTTTAGCAACTTAAGCTTAACACTTGTTAGTGTGAAAACAACGGGGCGAAATATTACACGAGTTTTTCTATATGCAATAGTTTTTATTTAATATAGTATCAGAGTAATACATACAGTTAGATACAAGTTTTAACATAAAGAAAATTTTCAATTAAACACTTAATAAGCATCAACATACTTTTTTAA
The DNA here is from genome assembly GCF_021130785.1 of Homalodisca vitripennis. Lineage (NCBI taxonomy): Eukaryota > Metazoa > Arthropoda > Insecta > Hemiptera > Cicadellidae > Homalodisca > Homalodisca vitripennis. The sequence goes on from NW_025776145.1 coordinate 301,893, forward strand.
GATCGTGTAACTAAAAAATATAAATGAAACCAATTCAGTTATATTAAAGTCATCCGTGTCGGAAAATTGCATTTCACTGGACACAGGCGTTGCCGGAGCTGATGTTAGTGACGAAGAGTTCTCAGACGCAACAGGATTGTTTTTATAGCATTTGTGCTGTGTATGAATATGTGGTTCGAAGAGGTTCAAATTTGATTGAAAAACAATATAATCATGATTTTGGAACAGAGCTGTATTCCTTGATGTCGAATGGGTTCGATTTGTGAATGTTCATTATTGGCCAAATCGTTGTTCAAGAATATTCCCATTATAGAGTGCATTGTCGCTGACCTTTTGACAGTGTCGTAGCTTCTAAGCTTTTTCGCAACTAAGTTTCCAAAATCAGCATTCGTTAGTTAGGTTAGTGTCTACGCTTCGTTGCATGTTTGAAGCACATAATGTCAATATTGAAAATGTGTGTCCAGTCTCATGTCTTCAATTGGTCGTTTTTTCCCCTGTTCAAGTGTCCGGAACGGGTTTTACTGAAATTATGGTCGATGACGGAGCACTAGAGGGTTACCCTGGAGCACTAGGAGTGTTCTCTTGGGGTTCATGTACTACCGGCAGGTCATTGTCCTGTTCATCCGTTTGTTTTTCTATATCATTCTGAAACAAACAATAACACATATATGAAGGGCACAGGGGAAAAAGTGCTCAATTTTTTCACATTTTTTTATTTCACCGTTGCTTAGCAGGCAAGAAATGGATTCACGTGGTTATATCATTTGCGGGAAAAACGGGTTATATCACTAATAAATTAATAGTTGAAAATATTGGCTACAGGGGAATAAGGAGTTACGTGCAGCGCTACTGGGGAAGAAGGAGTCAAATGCATGACTGAAAGTGTGTTGCCTTACAATCATCACACTGAAAGAAGTGAAGTTTCTCGCCAATTAATTATATTATCTGTTTTTTACAATTATAATAGTTATTACTAGAGCTATCTGTTTTCAAATTAACTGGAATCAGGTAATGACTCAGCTGATGTAAATAGTACTCTATTTTGATCCTAGTAGCTATTGTTTTCATTTCAGTCAGACTGTTTTGTGTGTTGAATGAGGTTAGTTGTGTTTACTAAAATTGGGATTTTGGTACTTTGGGATTATACCGACCACACCCAGACATGAATCGTTATTTAACATTTTGCTTCTACTGATTACTAGATTAGCGTAGAAGACTATTTCGTCAGTATAAAACAGGAATTGTCTTATCGCAAACCCCTCCCCATCCTCAGACAGAGGTCAAAGTCGAGCGTCTAGTAGATAACGTGATTGCAGAGCCTCGCCGCCCGTTCAGCTGGTGCATCGCTTTGTTGTACTTTCGTGTTTTACCTCTACATTTCTCCAAACACAAAAATTTAACAAAAACAAACATTTACCAAACTAAACTCTTTATTAAAAAAACACTCAAAACTTGTTTTTATTCTTGATCACATTCCGCCACCCAAAATGCGAGTGCCTCCGGCCATCAGCGCGGGCTTCGACAGCACCTTCGGTGCTGCCCCGCGCTGATGTCGACGAAAGAAAAACATCCCTCGAGATAGTACCTATCAGTAAAATATCAAATTCTAGAGGGGCTAATCAGAAATATAAATTGAATTGAAATGGAAAGGCAATTATGTACCGTGCAAATCACGTGATGCCGCGCGGCCTGCCGTAATCAGGATTCTCGAGAAAGATAAGATAACAGCGACAACAATACCGATCACAATACCTGGAAATGCTTGTAAGTTTGTAATTTTGTAATTGAAGAGTTGTTTTTTCGTTCTATCATGTTTGTTTCTATAAATTTCTATTTTTGTGTTCTTCATACTGGTGTGGTCGGTATAATCCCAAAGTACCGGGATTTTACTTTGTAGATTGTTTTAATTGATACAATCAAACAATGAGTGAAAGTGAAAATGTGGAGTGTCCTGAGAGTGATAAAAAAACTAGAAAACGTAAAGTACATGGAAGAATGTGTGATGTAACCAAAAAAATTAGGGTGCAGGGACATGAGGCTGGTGCATCTTGTAAGTGTAGATATGTGTTTTGAGAAAGTAGGCCTAACATTGGAAATAAGACATAAGATTTTACAACAATTCAACCTATTGGAGACCACTAACGAACAAATTTCTTATCTGTGTGGTCTGATTTATATTGTACCGGTTCAAAAACGGCGGCCTAAAATACCCTCTGACTCTTCAAAAGTAAGAGATGTATCTTGCAAATATGAAGTAAGATCAGCCCAAAACGGAGTGGTTTTTGAATGCGAAGTTTGCCGTAAGACATTTATCTCAATCCATGGGATTACCAAAAAGAAAGTTGAGTACTTATAACAGTTTAAAGATGACTGGGTGCTCACCTAAAGGTCAACGTGGTAAGCACTCCAACAGACCACACAAAACTAATAATTAGTCTTTAAATTTGATTAAGCAACATATAACTTCTTTCAATGGCAGAGGTGCCCATTACTGTTTGCATGATACGTCTAAGAAGTACCTTCCTGACGATTTAAACATTTCAATCATGCACAAAATGTATCAGACTAAATACCCTGACGAAAAATGCTCATATGAGACCTATAGATCCATTATGCAACAAAACTTCAACATATCGTTTGGCTATCCGCGAACGGATACGTGTAGTTTTTGTGATGCAACTAACGTAAAACTGAGTAGTCTACAGGTAAAATTAAAAGAAGCTAAATATGAAGATGACATATTAACAGTGACTAATGAAATAAAAACCCTTGAGAATGAGCTAAAACTTCATAAATTAAAAGCTGAAAAGTCCTATGATATCAAAAGAAAGGCACGTTTGGTATCACAGAAAACTACTTCATTTGAGGGAATTTGAATATACTATGGTCGAAATTTGTCTGTGCTTAATGTGACAACAAACGACGCCTATTACAAAAGGCAATTGTCAGTATATTTATTTAATGTACACATCCTAGGTAGTGGTAAAAGTATTTTCTATATTTATTTAATGTACACATCCTAGGTAGTGGTAAAAGTATTTTCTATATGTATCCTGAGTGCGAAGAGAGTAAAGGAAGCAACAACATATGCCAAATGTTGTTTCATTTTGTCCAAAAACACTTGCCTGAAAATGTAGAAAACCTCCACATGTTCGGACACTCCTGTGGGGGACAAAATACAAATTTGATTGTGTACAGTTTCCTTCATTATTTGGTACATGTTAAGAACAGACTTAAAAATGTTCAATTTAATTACCCGATAAGGGGACATTCATATACTGAATGCGACCGGAACATGGGTCGAATAAAACCTAACTTTTGGGCTGACACCCCATCAGAATGGGCACATTACGTTCGCGAGGCTCGCCAAAACCCATCACCGTTTGAGGTTGAAGAAATTGACTACATTTTTTGGATGGAATGGAAAGAATTTCTAGAACTTACTTACAAAAAGAAAATCCCAGTGTTGATAAGACTATGAGAGAAATAAAAGTGACGTGCTCATCTGAACGTCTGAGATACTTCAGGAATAATTATAGTGGGCCACTGGGACAGTGTTGCCATAACCTTACCCAAGAGAAAGAGATTTGTTGTTGACAAGACTACTCTTCCAGACGTATCTTTGAAAGGTAATTTATAAGTTTTTGGGCTAGCATTAAATTATTGTTTAATATGAACCTTGAGAAAGGCACTTTTCAAAATAAAATTACTTACATGTTGTAAATTTACAAAGCTGCATAAATTTACTTTTATAAAATAGACCTAGGCCTATATTTTCTGTTCTTTAGATTTTACTGATAGTGTATTGTGTTTGATTACAGATAGATTATCAATATCTAATGAAAAATATCAAGATGTGACGGAATTGACTAAGTTTTGTAAAAACCTGAGTGCCAGGGAATATTTTGAAAATCTGCCTCACTGCACAAAAGAAAAGAAGAAAGCAAAAAATTGTATTAGAACTCGTAACAATAAAATAAATACTGTTTTTATTTTTCATGCATTCCTTTTTTAATTTTTGATCCAAACCATTATAGAGAAAAATTTGCTATCTCAAATGTTCTACTAAGAAAGACACTTCAGGGGAAAAAGGAGTTATTAGCGTGTCTATAACCCCTTTTTCGCCCAGAGTTAGGTAGTTCTCAAAGAAAATTTTTTTTAAATATTTTTAGAGTTATTAAAATAAAACTTTAGAATGGCTTTACATATTAAATATCTAACCTTAATACAAATTATTCAAAATTATTTATTATAAACTTTTTTATATCACAAATTTAATGTTGTTTTTCACTGTTCTGAAAAGTTTGCTAAATGGCCCTTAACTCCTTCCCCTGTGCCCTTCATATAATTATAATTTGTATTTCCAGATGACTCAGAAGACACTTGGTTGCGCGTGGCACATGATTTTGAAACCATTTGGACCTTACCTTATCTTCTTGGTGCTATTGATGGCAAACACGTCGTACTACAAGCTCCAATACACTATGGATCTGAGTTCTACAATTATAAAGGATTCTTTAGTATCGTCTTGCTTGCTTTAGTCGATGCCAACTATAATTACTTGTATGTCGATGTGGGATGCCAAAGCAGAATTTCCGATGGTGGCGTGTTCAAGAATACATCATTACACACAAAGTTGGAATCAGACACCTTAACTTTCCACGGCCGAAATCTTTAGAAAAGCGCAATAAAGAGATTCTATACTTCATAGTAGGAGACGAAGCTTTCGCTCTTTTACTCAGGAAGTATCTGATGAAGGTTTACGCTGGGAAACATGACAAAGGTTCGAAAGAACGAATTTTTAACTACAGGACCTGTTGAGTCCGCAAAGTTGTTGAGAAGGTCTTTGGTATCAGCTCCTCGGTCTTTTGTGTTCTCAGAAAGCCCCTTCTATTAGAGCCTGAGAAAGCAATTTTAATTGTTATGGCGATCGTTCACCTACACAACTTTCTAAGACGGAATGAGGAAGCCAAATACTTTTACAGCCCTCCTGGAAGTCTGGATTTTGAAGATGCTGATGGCACCATACATCCTGGTACTTGGAGATCAGAGACACACACAACAGCAACACTGGTACCCCTGAGGCGTTTGTCTCGAAAACCTACCTCTGCTGCTAAGGATATTCGAGACGAGCTAGCGGATTACTTCCTTAAAAGAGGGTCAAGTGAGCTGCCAAGACAAGTATGCTTAAGTGTATCAGTAAAATGGATAAAACATGAAACTTACAGTGTTTGCGGTTTCCCGGGGTTCGTTTTTGTTCCAGATGAATTGTAGACTTTCAAAAGCGAACCAGGTACTTCGATACACTTCGTTAGTGCCTGAAAAAAGGAACTGATTAGTATTACATTAAATTAGTAAGAGTCTAAGTGGTCAGCTAATAGATGTTTTGTAGAATAAATTCAAGTTTAATAAAAGTGTTTTACTATATGAAAATAATAATTGTTATGAGTTTTTACGCCCATGTCATGTTAAGTTTTATTATAGTCCAGTAACCTACTAAGTTTGTGTGGTATTGAAATTCGTGCATTAGGTTACCTTTGCCAGTACCCATACTTTTCTTCATTTTAGCCTTCTCTCTTCAGAGGGTTGCAAGAATAGATACCATCTCGTTTTTGCAACGTAAACCGACTTTTCCAGCTGGTTTGCATTTTCACTCCACGCATCACCTCGTATAGTTTTATTAAAATGATTCTGGTCCCTGAGTCCCATAACAATGACTTTTCTCGGTACTTGGAAATGAGATCAATTGATTCCTCTTGGGTCCAGGAGTCGTTCACTGAAGAATAAAAACACAACAGAGAAATGCGGAACGCACTGCAGACTAGCACAACAACTGAGACTAGGAAGTGACGGGAGTAGGGGGGGGGCAGGATATGTAAAGGTTGTAACATGAAAACCGTCCCAACTACGCGTAACATCGTCGCGAACTTTCCTTTGATGCGCAGTAACTTACCGACTCTGACTGTAACATGGGTCGCCGCGAACATTGTAACAAATTTGTTACGCGAACATGTTACGGACCTACGTCCACACTATCGAACACGTTACGTGTTACAATTACAGTTCGGCCAAATGTTCGCTAATGTACACCGGGTTTAAGAGTGCTTGTATTAGGCTGTTATCGTCGAAAGTCTTAGCCGTAGTGGTTGAGTTCAAACAGCGTACCGTACATACTGTTAGTTTTGTTTAAGTCCTCTATAATGCATTTGTGAATAGCCTATTACTAATTTTTCCAATTATTAGTTTGTGAATTTTGTGAAGTGATGGAACCAAAAGCTAAACAAAAATCTAAAACGTCATTTTTAGTGCCCCTGGAACATCAAATCCAAAATCTGAAATGAAAATAAGTAACCTCGCAGAGCCTGAGCCTAATAAAAAGGAAGCTCTAACAAATTAACCCCCATCCGAAACACAGTGGCCTGAAATTTGGACAGAAGATGTGTGGGAGAGAAAGAAGGCGGCTTTTCCTTGGATAGACTCAAAGGAAAGTAAATTAGGCTATAAAATTTGTTTTGAAGTCGGTAATTTGGGAGCCTACAAAAAATAACATGTTTCGCTCTCTTATGAGTGGCGTTCTTACAAAGCTTGTTTTTATGGCTCAAATAGAACAAATCCGCTCAAATCATTGAGGAAACAGATTACTGAACATAAACAGTCAAAAGCTCACCAAACCGTTCAAACAATTGTTGATAAATCAAACAAACGTTCGATGCCACAAGTAATTGATCAAATGAATCAAGCTCAGCTCGACTCAACTATAGCTGGTTTTAGATCTAGCTATTTTATTGCTCAAAATGACCGTCCGTACAGCGACCGTTTCAGATTGCTTGAGCTACAAAAACTAAATGTGTAGATATCGGCGTAGGCCTTCAATCAAGGTATAGCGCGGGCGAAATAATAGATCATATTTCAAAGGAAATGAAAATGCCCACTTTGAATCAAGTAAAGGAAATTTCTGGAAAACTGTCAATTATCATTGATGAATGCACAAGCATTAGTTCTAAATCCGTCCTCATTGTATATTTAAAATGTGAATTTAGCAAGAATAAACCTTCTTAATTTTTGTACTTATCGAGCTTTATAAACAAAAAGCTGAGATAGTTTTTAACAATGTTCACCAGTGTCTTGAAAGATACGGGTTTAATGGCGAGTAGAGGGAAAGTGTTGTTCCTTGGGTCAGTTGTACCTTAGGTCAGTCACTATAGTGTCGCTACCAAGCGGCAAAACTCAAAACTACTGTGACTTGTTTTCTGGTTTCTGAACCAGTACATGACTTACGCCTCGGCAGAGACAAGCTCACATCAGCTCTCACCGACACCAGATAGGGCATCTAGTGCCGGCTTAAGCACTCCCAGCGAGCCATGTAATGGAACGGTCGAAAGGTGCGGGTATTAATAAGCCCCTGGAGGGGAATTGGGTAGGATTAGGGAAATGGTTAGGTGGGGGTGGGCATTTTAACCTCATACCCAGGACGGAAAGCCAAACAAGCTCAATACAATAAGAAACCCATGGCACACACATAATTCAGGGATAGCCTCGTTCAAGATCTTGTAAAAGAGCGAGTTTCACAACAAAAGAAGAGGAAACTAGGACGGAGACTGCAGGGACCACTTGAAGAACGGCTGGAGGGACGTCACTTCCTGTTGAAGAAAACAAAGGGTACAAGATGCATTGTGTGTTTGAAAAAGGAAGGAAACTATTTACTTTTGTAAGACGTACACTTCTAACCCAACTCAGCATCCAGATGAATGCTTCGAAGTGTTTCATTTACAAAAACATTTTGAAATTGGCAAATTCCATATTTTGTTTCGTTATATATTTTAATCTGTAAAAATTACAAAAGTCTTTAAAAAATTACGTTTTTATTTTTTCTTCAATTAACAACTTCAGATATCTTAAATCTAAAAGAACTTTAACCCTTTGAGTGCCACGGTGACGAAATTTCGTCACCAATGATAAATGCGAGAAATGCCACGGTGACGACTTTTCGCCACCAGTTGTATATGCGAGAAATGCCATGGTGACGAATCTTCGCCACCAACTATTTTAAGATCCTTTGTTTATATTTTTCGGTATTTTTATGTTTCGACGTAATAAATTGTATTTCCAATAATATGCCTTTAATTTTCTGTGGTGTTTGGAAACAAAAAATCCAATCCAGAAGAGAATCTAAAAAAAAACAATGTCCATCACAGCGCTGCCGACAGCTGACTAGCTGAGTAGCGTGGCAGACGACGAATGCAGAACCGCGTGCTAGTGTGTTGTTTCTTTTGAAACATTGTTGCTTGAATTCTAATAGCGTAATTATTACGTTTTGTGCTACAATCGTTTGAATTGTGCGTGTAGTGTTTATTATTAGTGTGTAAAACACTTAAGTAGTATTCAAATGGCTGAATAATGGATCCTGAGAACCTTAGATCAAGTGAGGTGGACAGAGAACTTGATGGTGATGTATCTGATGGTAATTTATTAACCTCAGAAGACGATCTTAGTGATTTATTTAGTGATGATAGTGATGCCGATCCATTGTATGAGCCACAAAAAAATGTACATACAGGTCAATCCTCAGAGAGTGACTTTGATGTTTCTAGACCTAGAACGTCAGGAACACAGGTTAGGCCTAGACCTAACTTAAGTAGAATCATTGATAGGAGTGTGTTATCCAGTACCTCTGAATCGGATGATGATGCCGACGGGCCTACAGACAATGATATTTGGCTTAGTATAAACGAAGAGAGCCGCAGTAACTTCACTCATGATTTTTCTTATGTTGAATCTCCAGGACCTAGACATTGCCCACCTGTTGACTCTAAGCCCATTGACTATTTTACACTATTTTTTACAGAAACACTTTTGACTATGTTTGTGGTTGAAACCAACAGGTATGCTAACCAGACAATTTCGTCTTTTGCAGACAATGACTCTCCTGGTAGTCGTAGGCACAGCTGGATCCCCGTGAACATTTTGGAAATGAAGGCTTTTATTGCTGCTGTTTTAAATATGGGCCTGATTAGGAAACCAACTAGTGACTCACAAGCAACTCCATGGTTTAGTAAGATGTTCACACGAAATAGATTTCAAATTTTGCTTAGTTTCTTTCACATTGTTGACAATGAAAAACTACCTAAAGCCAACCAACCAGGTTACGACCCCACTCAAAAGTTCAAACCCTTAATTGAGCACTGTAATAGGCTATTTAAATTCTTTTATACAGCCCATGAACAGTTTTCAGTCGACGAATCTCTAATTGGGACGAAAAGTCAAACCGGAATCACACAATACCTCCCCAATAAGCACCACCATAGGTGGGGAATAAAGTTATGGGTGTTGTGTGACTCTGTATCTAATTACTGCATGAGCTTATTTTGCTATCAGGGTAAGAAGAACACATCTCCATCTGATGAGGTAAAGAAAAATGGTCTTGGCTATTCGGTTGTCACTTCTCTTCTTCGTGCTTGTAATTATTTACAGAAAGGGTTTCATGTTTTTACAGACAATTTTTTTTCTAGTATTCCGCTGGTCAAAAAATTGTATGAGGAATAAACCTTTTTTACTGGCACAGTAAGGAAGAATAAAAAAGGCTTGCCTGATGGAATCAAAGAAAAGTTTCAAGTTGGCCAGAAGAAGTACTACCATCAAGGAAACATAGTGACACTGGCCTATAGACAACAAGCATCACAAAAAAACCAGTTGTTTTGCTGTCCTCAAAAGCTGACATAAAAGATATTGTACATACCAAAAGGAGGCATGGCAGGGTAACAGTTGAAAACAAACCATCCATCATACTAGATTACAATAAGCACATGGGTGGGATAGACACATTCGACATGATGCTCTATTCTTACCTTGACGAAAGACGAACAGTTAAGTATTGGAAAAAGGTTGTTTTTAATCTTTTTGCAAGAATGGTAATAAATTCCTACATTATATATAGGGAAAATTGTGTCCAAAACAACAGGAAACCTCTTTCTAGATACCAGTATACTGTGCAAATCATAGAAAGTATTTCTGATGAATGGGTAGCACAGCAAGGTAAAACTGTAAATGTAGAGGGTGACAAAAGAAAAATGGGATTAGAAAAATTGCCCGGAAAAAAAGAAAAGACTTGTTTTGTATGTACAATGAGGGGGCCTGATTTCAAAACAGGAAGGAAGAGGTCTAGAACAGTTTGCACCATCTGTGGGGAAGGCTGTCATGGCACCTGCTTCCCAAAGCACAAATGCAAGTGAAGTGAAGACAAACTGTTGTGAATAGTGTATATAAATAATTGTATATAAACATTTAGTGAAGAATTTGAACTGAAATTTCATTCTTTCATTCTTGAGCATAAGAAATACTGTATGTGGTGAGAATTTTATAAGTTTTCTTTTAGATTACACACAAATGTATATGATGAGGCTATGTGTGTATTTTTTCCAAACTGTTTTGGTCTAAAATAAAATTTTTCTTGTCCCGGTTTTGAACATAACACTATGAAATTTTGCACATTTTTTATTAGTAATATTTCCTTAGAAAAGAAAGTGTTTTCCATAGTAAAAATGTTTTTTTTATTTGTGAAAACTGCAATAAAACTTTAAAAAAATGTTAACCCTTAGCCCTCTGATTACTTTTTACAAAGTATTCCTCACAGATCGAATGTCCACTTTAATGGACACAGCCATTTTCCCACCAGGTATTATTTTATTCTTGCTCTTTGTTCCTTACAGCTCGTAAGTCCACTTGAGTGGACATACTCGAATTCCACGAACACTCTCAAGTCCACTATATTGGCCACTATATTCAACAGCTGTTAATAATGTTTAAAAACATATGTTTCTCTCTATAAAGTGCTGCAGTCTGTTAGTGTCAACTATTGATCACATGACGTGTTTATTTTTCTCACAACATTATTCAGTCTATAACCTCACTTTCATTTTTTGTGACCGATAGTAGCCTACTGTAGTGTTTTCACTTTAGTTTCTTGCTATTTGATCTTTAGTGCATAATAGTTGAGTTTCAATGATATTTATAATTTTTAATAGTAGTTTTTGTTGTATAGTCAGTGAACAATAATGGATGAAATGGAAAATCTAGGTGAAGATGGCATATTGGATGAACTCGAGTGTGATTCAGTACATGACAGTGATGTTGAGTCAAATATTGGCGAAAAGTTTGAAGTGTTAGTTCACTCAGAAATTGACCGTGAAGATTACGAACATTCAGATAAAGAAAACGAAGCTCTTGAACAGCAAGGAGCAGAAGGAGTAGATGATGACGAGTTTGTTGCAGAGAATAGCGATTGGAGAGAATGGATGGTAGGTGATTCAGCTTTTCTCAGGTTTCAATGGTCCAATAATAGTGGATTTAAACCACCAAATCACATGACACCAAACACCCCATTAGAATATTTTCAATTGTTTTTTACGGATGAACTATTGAATGAAATAGTTAAAGAAACGAATAGGTATGCAAACGAAAAAATCACGAAACACACCCCTTTGAGGAAACGTGGAAAGACCTTGGAAACGTGAAAGGAAACGTGAGGAAGATGGTGGACGTGGAAAGACCTTACTTTAGTAGAACTGAAAGCATTTTTAGGAGTGCTCATTAACATGGCCATGAATCCTAAACCAGAGATCGATGATTATTTTTCAGTAGACTGGCTTGATTATCAGCCGTTTTTTAAAGATGTGTTCTCCAGAGACAGATTTAGTCAGATTTTTTGGAATCTGCATGTGTCCCCCCCTCCCCAATGTCCAGCACAAGGAACCTTGACTCGATTTGGCAAAGTTAGAAATGTTGTGTTGTATTTAGATCGCAAGTTTAGAGAACACTATGTTTCAAGAAACAAAGTCAGCATTGACGAAAGCACTGTAGGCTTCAAAGGGAAAGTGCTTTTCAAAGTCTACAATAAAGATAAGCCTGTGAAATGGGGCATACAAGTCTTTGTACTGTCAGAATCCTGTTCCGGATATATATGTGCCTTAGAGCCATATTTTGGGAAAAACACCACAGGTAGTTTAGAACGGCAAGACCTGTCTGTTACCAGCAGAATAGTTCTACACTTAGTGAACAAGATAAAAAGAACATATGGTAATATCGAGGGCCTGCATGTATTTTGTGATAGGTACTATACAAACTTGGAACTGGCTAAGGAACTGTATGATTTAAAAGTACACATAACGGGGACTATAATGAGAAATAGATTAGGTTTGCCTGATCAAGTTAGGCCTAAGACAAAGAAAAACAATACCCCTCCACTCAAGTTGAAAAAAGGTGACATTAAGTCTTTTAGGACTAGTCAAAGGACTAGTTGGTAATGTAAGAAACTCGAAAAAACGGGGAAGACCGTCAGACATGCAAGATGACGAAAGACTGAACGGTAAGCTACATATCCTTGAACTGTTACCGTACCCAAAAGACTGTTGTGTATGCAGTGACAGGGGTGTTGGTGGGACTAGAAAGCGTAGTAAGTACTGTTGCAAAACTTGTACCTCAAAACCAGTTATGTGTGTTGAAAACTGTTTTGAAAAGTACCACACTTCAAAGAAAGTCAAGGACTAAACACTAATATTGCTGTCATTTCATTATTATAGTATTAAGTATTGATTATTGTATTGTTATTACTAAGCTTTATTTAAAAAAGTCATTTACTGTAAGCTGTAAATAAAAAGTTTTAATTATCAACAAAACTGTGTGTTATGTGGATTTTAAATTTTTAAATACCTATTACATCACATCAGTTAAATCACCAGACTAATTCCGAGCAGCTGATGATTGTATGTCAAAATGGCGCCGAGCTGAATGAGACCAGCAATACGTCCACTATAGTGGACATTTGATCTGGGAGGAATATGCAAAGGTAAATTATAACACAGGCTGTTTAGTAATGGGTTCCGTCCACTATAGTGGACTTTCAAGGGCAAAGGGTTAAAAAAGAAAAATTTTTTGTTTTGTGTTAAAAATATATATATATATATATATATAAAAATAAACTGTAAGAAATTTACTAATAAAAGAATAGCCCAATTAAAACCAAGCATTTTGATCTACAGCATGATAAGTTTCTATGGAAATAATCCTGTTAAAAAAATGTTTTACTAAGTTGCTACACAACTGGGATTTCCGGGTCTGGCATTTTTAGACATACCCCTGAATATAACATCTGTTGCAAAAAGTTCCATAACTCAATATATGGTCTTGGCACTCAAAGGGTTAAACAAATTAAAAATTTATTTTTTATGCCAATAGCGCGCTAGGGGAAAAAACAAGAATTTGTATTCAGCGCTGTAAGGGTTAAGACGTGTAAACTGTCTAAATTACACAAGTACGATTTACTAACATAATAAAAGTGAGTGCTAGGAATAACCGCTTCAGTAGTTACCGCGGGTCTTGACTGTTAAGTACACTTGGAGTGCAATCATTAATCGAGGGATTGATATTTTACCTACAGAGTTACACTTACCAGGCTATCAGTACTGTGGACCTGGTACTGATTTGCAAACGAGATTGAGGAGAAACGAACCAGGAATAATGGTTTAGACGTAGCTTGTAAAGAGCATGATATAGCGTACTCAAAATATCAAGATAGTAAACAAAGAGCGAGAGCTGATAGAACTTTAGCTGAAAAGGCTTGGAATAGATTTAAAGCATCAGATTCAAGTTTAGGTGAAAAAGCCGCAGCGTGAGCAGTTACAAACGTTATGAGAGCGAAATCGTGCAAAAGGGTTCAAAAGAAGAAACCGGTAAAAAGTAGAATAAATAAAAATGTTACGAAAATAAGACTAAACATAAGAAAAAATCTCTAAAAGGAAAGAGGTTATATTTAAAACCATATTCTGATTCTGGAATAAAAAAGCATGTACTCGTCGAAAATAATAGATGGGATATCAACAAAAACCGCATTCACATTTTGATATTTTAAAATATGCTAATCTTTTAAAAATACCATACTTTAGAGGTATATTCATGAGAGATCTACTACCACTTAAAATAAATTAAAATGAATATGCATTTGTCAATTTAGATATTAAAAAAGGCAAAGGAACTCATTAATATGTTATGTCAAACGTGATGTAGAATACTTCGAAAGTTTTGGTAATTTAAGAAAACCGACAGAATTACATAATTATTTCAACAGTGGATCTCATCACGTTACAATAAGATATAATTATTTTCCAAGGCAGAAGGAAAATACTTCTAACTGTGGACATTTGTGTTTAGACTTTTTATTTGTTAAAAGATGATTTGTATTACAGGAAAATCATCTCATCTCAAGTGTACCTTATTTCCACCTTTATATTTGTCTAAATCCAAAATATGGGAAATGTGTTTCATGGATTTAATGACTTACAATTCAATTCATAATATTGAAGAAAATTATAATAATGTGCTTTACATCGGGTCTGATAAAATCGCTTCTTACAGGGTCTTACGAAATAGAAGACAGAAAAATACATAAAGAATAAATTGAAAGAAATTGATCCTAGTACATAATTTAAATTAAAAGATAATATAATAACAATACACTTAAAAGTGAAATATGGTGTTCAAAGGAAATTGAAGTTTCATTACCTTACATTTTGGGATTGTTATTTGGGCTTACGGATGAAGCAAATAATAGAAACAAATAAATGGCATGTTTCATCGAGTCAAGTATGCGACAGGTGTCTTAATTACTTACAAAAAGTATCTCTTATAATGTTAAAACAAGTTTTTCTGTTAAATATTTCATAAAGTTTATATTTCAACGTATAGCTTTAGTAGGGGTTCGAGCGTACATTGATTTTTATTATTAATATTTTTAGTGACGAATTTTAAATTGGGATACGTTTGTCTAAGTTAAAACTCTTTTCCTCCATAACGAAGTTCACCTTTAGCTCCAGGATTCGACCTGAAAAGTGCTTATGATTATATAGTTCCAAAGTTTGGTAAAGAACTAATCAAAACGGACTTAGCACTTCAACTACCTAAAAATTGCTATGGTAGGATAGCTCCCAGGTCGAGTTTGGCACTTCATCATTTTATCGATGTTGGAGTCGGTGTAGTTGACAGGGATCTCACAGGAAATGTACGTGTTCTCTTATTCAATCATTCAAATGAAGATGTTTGTATAAAGAAAGGGGATAGGGTAGCACAGATTATTTGGGAGGTAATATTACATCCAGATCTATGCGAGCTTTCTGACTTGAAAGAGACTGTAAAAGGGTCAAGTGGGTTCGGGTCTAGTGGCTTACAGTAGTAACATTTTTAGATTTTTTCAAAAGCCTTTTATATAAAATAGCTAATTTCCATTATTTTATTTTAATACAGAAAATGGAGCAAAATACCCAAATTCAAACTACTGTGGACTCCGATAACGAATCCATAAGATCGGAGGCTGTTGCTGAAAGGAGGAAAACAAACACACACAAATAATGTATCGTCTGTTTCTTTACTAATAATCATTCAAAACCTGTATACCATTGGCTTAAATTCGTTGGACACTTGGGAGAAGGCGTTGACTGGGCTTCGAACAATTCAAACTCTAAAAAAACAACTTTGAAGCAATGACGTTAGTGTTTGGTTTAATTCAACTAAAGAACGCATTCTTTACAAATATCCACAATAACGATGTCGACTAAGGTCAAGAAAAGCTATACTAACTGCGGAAGTTAAAACATATGATGAAATAATGGCTTATTTTAAACACACATTAGTAAAAAACCCTGAAAGGGAAAAATACTCTATAGAAATTGTGAATACTGTATTACAATACATAAATTATAGTCTAGCAGGACCGTTTAAGAAATAATAAGAATCACAGAAGAGGAACAAAAGACAAAAATCTAAACAAAGCGGAAAACCAGTTAAAAAAGTTAGAAAATGGAAACACTAGATCAGCCTCAATCTCTTTGTCTTCTTCTGGTTCCTCGTCCTCATCGGACTCTTCTTCATCTACTGTGGACACAGACTATGAAACTGATTTTTATGACTTATTTAGAAAACAAACTTTGCTAAAAAAGAAGAGACCAATAACACGTTAACACGTTCGCTACCGCAGTAAAAAAATACTCTATAGAAATTGTGAATACTGTATTACAATACATAAATTATAGTCTAGCAGGACCGTTTAAGAAAGAATAAGAATCACAGAAGAGGAACAAAAGAGAAAAATTTAAACAAAGCGGAAAACCAGTTATAAAAGTTAGAAAATGGAAACACTAGATCAGCCTCAATCTCCTTGTTTTCTTCTGGTTCCTCGTCCTCATCGGACTCTTCTTCATCTACTGTGGACACAGACTATGAAACTGATTTTTATTAACACGTTCGCTACCGCAGTGTTAATTATTCTCCATTAATATAGACCATCGACGCATATTTGAGTCTACCTATTTATTTCGCACAGATTACCGACGCACATTTGCGTCCGGTGATCACATTAAATTAAACCAGAGACGCATATTTGCGTCCGTGTCACCGTTGTATTGAAGAGACTATTCCTCATGAACAGTCTATTTTAAAGCTTTGCATCTTTGTACCGGTCTACGGGAATGCCCGACTCATATTTGAGTCCCTTGGTCTGTGGCTACGACGATTAGTGACGTCACAATCCGGTTAGCTAAACAACTGTTGGTTTTCATTCTGCTTAGTCGCTGTGCTCAGCTGTATGTAAGAGTAACCTAACCTCAAAGCTATAACGTGGTTTAGTAAGCCTACGGACTAGATTGTTGTGGTTATAGTGTTAACAGAGTAGTGTTTACAATGGAACGAAACAGAAGACGAGAAAAATCCTCATCATTTTTACAAACAGTGAAATAGACCGTATGATTAGTGACCAAAATAGTGATGACTCTGAACTAAGTGATTTGTTTTCTTCTGACGGAGGTAGTGAGTATCATCGATCTAGTGAAAGCGAAACTGATAGTGAGGAAAACGTAAGGTACTTACCTGATAATTTCATTGAATCTATAGCAGAATACACGGACATAGAAATAAGACTAGCAAGAAATACTGAAACAGAAGTAAACATAATCGAAAATGAAAATAATCGGGATGATTTGGCACAACAGGATCATAATGTAGAAATTGTAGTAAATGATATCCACGAACAATTTGTGACTGTTGAAGGATTGGGGACAAACACTAACATTTTCCATCAAACCTTCGATTTTACAGGACAGGAACAAATAAACATTCAATCGGATGATCCGGTGGAAGTATTTGGCACTATATTTGATGATTCCATCCTCGATAAAATTGTCACATGGACCAATAAAAGAGCAAATATCAATCGGGGAAACCCTATACCAAAGCATGCAGCACTCAATAAATGGATAGACTTTAACAAAGATGAAGTAAAAAAGTTTTTAGGCCTTTGCATGTTAATGGGTAATGTGCGTTTACCAACTTTTAAGCACTATTGGTCTAAAGATCCATTATATGCCCACCCAATTTTTGGCAATACAATGTCTCGCACTAGATTTGAGAGCATTTTACTATGTTTATGCTTTTATGACACAGACAGATTGCACTGGCATAAGTTGCACAAGATTGATCAAGTCCTAACTCAAATTTTAGAGAACTGTAACAAAGTATTCAGTCCTGGGAAATCCCTCTCTCTAGACGAGGCTATGATTTTGTTTCATAGATTTTCATTCCGTCAATATATAAAAAATAAAGCTTATAAGTACGGAATACAGTTGTACGAACTTTGCTCATCTGATGGCTTCATTCTGAACACTTTAATATATCAAGGAAAAGGTATGATAGTACACGAAGACAAAGGCTACACTTATCAAGTTGTCATGAATCTGATGAAAATTTCGTTGAGAAATGTCACACAGTTTATTTAGATAACTTCTATAACAGCCTTGATCTACCAGAAAACGTGATTCAGTGCAAAACAAATATACGTGGAACGTTACAAGTCAACAGAGCAGGTAACCCGCAGGTAGTAGTAAAGTCAAAGTTACGGAAGGGAGAGTATATTAGTCGGCAAGAGGGTGATGTGACGGTGATGAAGTGGTGGGATAAGAGAAACGTGACAACCATTTCAACTACACATGGTCCTGAAATGGTCCATGTAACTAACAAAAGAGGTACTGTTACAATGAAACCCGCCATGTCGTAGATTATAATAAAGGGACGAGCGGCATCGATCGAAGCGACCAAATGATATCTTATTACGCAACTCCACGTAAGTTACTCAGATGGTAAGTTAACATTTTTTCAATCTTTTACATGTTGCACTATGGAATATTGTCTACCTTCATTCAAAACTAAATGGAAAAATTACTTACCTTGAGTATAGGAATATCATCATCAGGAACTACATCCAGTGGGAGCCTGTCACACGTAGTACTGCGATTCATGTGCAGGACAGAATAAGAACAACTACGTGTTTAAATTTACGTGTTTACATCATCTTGTTATCAAAGAACATAAACTAAATAGTGTTACATTTTCATTCCCTGTGCGAGAACATTCGTACAATGAATGTGACAAAAACTCAGGACTGATCCCCCAACAGACAGAAGCAGAGCTTCCTGAGGATTGGGCTGGCACCTTGAGACATTGCAGAGTCAAGCCGTCCCCGTTTGAAGTCATTGAATTGGACCAAGAGATGATCAACGAGTGGACAACTCAATTGTACAGTTTTTATAGAAAAAAAACTTGATGCCTTACACGCCCTATTAAGACCTTCAGAGTGCAAAGTAACAAACCAGGTGTAATGTGTTACACACTGAAGTATGGAGGACCATGGAGAGAAAATCCAATGTTTCCCCCTACCAAGGCAAAAAAGAAGACATATTCTTTAAATCAAAAGCAAGCGGAGCTACAAAAAGGAACTTCCATTCTACCTGGACCAGCTTATGAGGGTAAGTAGGAGTATAATTCACCATTTTCAGTATTTTTACCATAGAACATAAATTTTTATTTTTGTAGTGAAAATATGTTTTTACTTAAACTTCAAACTTATTAAATTACTAAGTCAAAAGTGTAAATGTTTGTGGATCTTACAAAAATCGCAAGTGATACTAGCATTTACAAATTGACGACATATTAAATATTTTCTTTGGCTAATTGGATTATTTTTTTACAGGGCTTATCAAAATTTCAAAGGCCAATTACCAAGATCTACAATGTTTAAAGAAACCCTAAAGCTTTGGAATTCTACAATGAACTTCCACATAATGACTAGAAGACATACTTTTGTATAGTGATAGTGATGTGTCCTTATCATAGGTTTAGGCTATTCATGTGTGTTTCACAATTAAATAAAAAAGTTATGTAAGAATAATTAATACTTCTTCATTTACATACCATGAAACGTCAGGGGTAAAACATGTTCAGTCCATCCATTTTTGGGGGAAAACATGTTAATTCCTGCAATTAATTGTTGACTTACATTATTACACGGGACAGGTTTTCTTCAGATTATAGCTCACCAATCGTGCGACAGGTTGCGCCACCAGTCGGATAGAGGGATGCAGCGATCCAGGACTCAGTAGCTACAGAATTTTCAGATGTTGAGAAAGCTCCTTTCTGACGTTGTCGTGTGTTTCACAATTAAATAAAATAGTTATGTAAGAATAATTAATACTTCTTAATTTACATACCATGAAACGTCAGGGGTGAAACATGTTCAGTCCATCCATTTTTGGGGGAAAACATGTTAAGTCCTGCAATTAATTGTTGACTTACATTATTACACGGGGCAGGTTTTCTTCCGATTATAGCTCACCAATCGTGCGACAGGTTGCGCCACCAGTCTACGTTTAATTGAAATTAATTAATTACGCGACATTCGAAATAATTCGTTTAATTTATGTAGGGAAATACATTTAAAATGTTTTGTATATAATGGGGAAAAATCGTTTGTATTTTTCCAGATGTCTAGTTTTGAAATTTAAGTTTTCAAGAAACTATTTGTACATTTCCTAGTATAGGTCTTATATTTCAAACCAATATACATAATATTTACATATATCTACATCCTACAAGTCTTCATAAACACAAAAATACATAGCACTTAGTGATTTTACTAATAAATAGTTGTTATGAATTATTGATTAGCTGCAGAAAGGGAAAAACTAGCCTTGCCGTACAGAAACATTAGGAGTGACCGGGGCAAGTATTCGCACGGGGCAGGTTTTCTTCCAATTATAGTTCACCAATCGTGCGACAGGTTGCGCCACCAGTCGGATAGAGGAATGCAGCGATCCAGGACTCAGTACCAAATGAATTTTGAGATGTTGAGAAAGCTCCGTTCTGACATCGTCGTGTATTTTGTTGTTTTACAACTAGTGAGTAAATTTTGATATTTTTGCATACACTAAGTTTATTCATCTATAAGTGTAGTTAATATTTTATCATTAGTATTACTAGATTAATCGTGTTCTCCTGCACATATTAATGTCTCCATTTTCCATAAACAACGATTGCAAATATTTTAGGTTACTTTGAAGTAAAACAATGGCAACGGGGCAGGTTTTGGAATACAGCCCGGCCAAGATTTCGCGATGCGAAAGAAAGACGAGTAGAGGCACCTATGCAGTTGACGTTATGATGGAAGCTGTAAAAGCTGTTCACGGTGGTGGAACTATTCGAGAGGTTGCCAGAACCTATGAATTGTGTGATAGAAGCCTAGTAAATTATTGTACAAATTACAAAAAAAGCTAGAAAAGCCACTCTTGCGAGCGCTGCTACGCCGGATGATGCACAAACACCAGGTGGCTGCAAGGATATACTTCATGCTCCAACTTAGGTGGGCATACCACTTCCATGGTCAACATTTGATTACGCCAGAAAT
This sequence comes from Homalodisca vitripennis, assembly GCF_021130785.1. Lineage (NCBI taxonomy): Eukaryota > Metazoa > Arthropoda > Insecta > Hemiptera > Cicadellidae > Homalodisca > Homalodisca vitripennis. The sequence continues at coordinate 322,666 of NW_025776145.1, forward strand.
CACAATATAAGTTAGTTTTAAAGTTACGTAACATTTATTAAAACTAGAGCTATGAATTGAATCGGTTTTTTTAAAAGGGCGTAAGTCATGGTTTTGGCGATTTTGCTTTTATTTTTTTTTCATGTTGCCTATAGTAAGGGGCATGTATTTCTTCTAAAAGGGCGTCAATATGACTATTCACTGCTGCAGAAATAATTATTGAATATTCCCAAATTTACTCTGTTAGAGATTATTTGATGTCCCATTAATATTAAGTAATTAAGATACACTGTTGTTCTTTTTATTAAATATATATTGACCTTTATCATGCAATGTATTATATTGTTAACTGACAAATAAACGCTTTGACTTTGAATCCCTTTTAAAAGGGCGTATGTCATGTTCCATTTCTTTTGAAGGGGCGTAAGTCAGCTGTACATTCCTTAATCAGCTGTATTATAATACGACTTACGCCCTTCTAAAAGAAATGTTTCATCTGCCAGCTATGATTTAGTTAGCTGTGCACATAACCTCACTTTTCCACTGCATTGTAATCGCTAGCTTGCTTACAGTGGTGTTAATGTAACTTGTATTCTAATAAAGTGTTAATATAATGGATGAAATTGTAGTTGGAAGTTCTCGAAAAAGGAAAATAGCAAATCCTGAGAACTACAAAGTTAATAAAGTGAAACAGGCAAGAGTTAAGGGACAGTCGTATGTGAACCATGCCGGGAGACTCATTCCAGCAAAAGAACTTGAGTTTCAATGCAGGTAAGAATAATATTGTTATTTACAAACAGTATTGTTTGTATTCAATATTATAGTACTTTAAATTAATCGTGTTTGGTATTTTATTAATTATTTTTGCACCTACATTGAATTTATATACTTCGTTATAAACATAATAAAAATAAATGAATGCATATTATCCTTATTTAACTACTGGTAACAACATATTGCTATTTCGTCAAATACAGGGTGATTCATGAAGTTCTCCCCCCACTTCTACAGCACATTGTACTAGTAAAAATAATGAACAAATGTTATATAAACATAGGTCCGAAAACGCTTCGTTAGCGAGTTACAGCTAGCGAAAGATTTCGCCTGAATTCCTGGGTAAAGAGTAAAATAAAGCCATACTGAACTTTTGGAAAGGTTAATTAAGTAAGAAATATCGTGGATTCTTATGTATTTTTACATGATAAAGCTAATAAAATAGATTTCAGAACTGTACCTGTAGTAGTTTTTGAGGGATTCAGGGTTAAATGCAAAAAATTGGGGCACGGAACAATGTTTTTTTTAAGTTTGATGTACAATAACTTTGTTAAATTGATAATAAATACATAAAATCAACAAACCTTAATTGTAGAGAATTTAATTCTGAGAAAATTGATATAATCAAAGTCTAAAATAAAACAGAAATAAGTACCAAAATATCAATTTTATTCAGTATAATACATTACTAGTTTTAAGCAAAATTAATCAGGTTGGGCCAACCGTACGCACCTTTTTATAATAGATGTTAGAAAATGAGGCCATCATTATCAATACATTTTACAGCACGTTTGTTTATTGCTTTTGTTGCGTTTCTTAATTTTTCAGGACTTCCCTGTATCTGCACAGCCGAAACTATAATACGGGCAATTAATTCATCACGAGAATTCACTTTGGTCTTGTATGTGCTGATACTATTTTAAAGCCATTCTTGACTGTTTTTAATAATGATTCTATAATTTATAAAAGGTCTATTACTCTACAATAGCCTACAGCCACCTCATTCTCGCTTTCAGTATATGACGAAAATATTATTTAGTATCCATATAATCTTGATGTTCTGATTCTAAAATTCTTATAAGGCCTATTATTTAATTTCCAAAACAATTTTATTACAATTTCTTTCTACTTTAATGTCTTAAATACATTTTTGATGTATCATTCCAAAGCACAATGGCTTTAAGCTGTTCTATAATGGAATATCAAAAATTGAATAGTTATTTGTATTATGTCTTCTTTCATTTCCCCATTTAACTGAATCTATAGAACTATCGAACCTAAATATTTCCTTTCTTAATGTTTCAGATGCACGAAGGCATGCCTACACAACTTTGGCTATGATAACTGCCTAGATATCTTCAGCTCGTTTTAGCTATACAAATGATGTTGTCATACTCATAAGAGGCAAACATATGGTTACGTGTCTGTAAATGATGCAGAGAGCACTGGCCATTGTGGAGTGATGGTGTGACGAAGAAGGTCTTGCAGTGAATCCTTCGAAGACCGTCATGATACCATTTACAAGTAGGAGGAAACTGGAAATCACACAGCCAGTCCTATGTGGGGGCCAGATACTGATAAGCAGGGAGTTCAAATATCTAGGAGCAGAACTAGATGATAAACTCACTTGGAATAGTCATCTGGAATACATAATCAGCCGATCTCAGACTACATTGATGATGGTGAGACGTGCGGTAAGATGTACATGGGGACTTAGACCCGACATTTCACATTGGCTGTACGAGAGTACTCGTACACCAGAGTCATCAGACCAATGATGGTGTATGGCTCAGTGGTATGGTGGCCAAAAGTCCAACAGGTGACTGCCGCAAAAACCTGTCAAAGGTACAGCGGTTGGCATGAGAGGAACACCAACCGCTGCTATGGAAGTAGTGCTAAACCTCCCACCCCTAGACATATTCGTCATAGGAGAGGCTAGGATGGCTGCCTACAGACTGAAATGCAATGGGAACTGGCATCATCACCATGCTAGTAAGCACTCCAAGATCGTTGACATTCTCAAACTGGATATTCTAGAAATGATGTCTGACAGAATGGCAAAGGTTACGGACTGGGGGAAAAAAACCATTTCAAGTCAACATTGTTGAAAGGAAGGAATGGTCAAAAGGTGAGCCTGACTACATGAAGAAGGCTCTAACCTAGTACACGGACGGGTCAAAGACTCTGAAGGGTACTGGGGCAGGGGTCTGGGAGCCAGACCTAGGGTTAACTTAAGCTTTCTTATGCATACGGAAGAGGGGTTGGAACAGGAAAGCATTTTTCAGAAGATCTCATGGTTTTGTAAAGGCCTGGGATTTGGTACAGCTTAAACCTGGGAGAGGGTGCACAATAAGCCGGATGGCTGAGAGGCAACTACCAGGCCTAGGAAACCTGGCCCTCTGTTAAAAAAAAAAATGTGTAAGGCTATTTTCAACAGCTGGTGCTACTATCACACAAGAAAGAAACCGCCTTTCTGGAAATTAATTGCAAAAACTTGTGTTTTTAGGTAGTGTACCAGACGATGTTTGGTTCAGTTAAGTATATATAATATAGTTCCTTTTAAAAATGTTATTGCTGTTCTTCTTATAGATTTATATTGAAATGTAAAATTGTAATTTTTATTCTTACTTTGACAATTGTTTTTTAATAATTGTGCTTCAAATGGTTCTTAGTTAAAAAATGTTAAATAGAATAATTTAAAGAATTTCTTTTTTATCTTTAATATCGAACGATATCGATAGATAAGGGAAGGAGAATGATTAAATTGGTGTATACAACCTTTGATTGTGTGAGTGTGTGCAACTAGTATAATCAAAGATACAACTCACGAGTTCATTTACAAAATAATGATTTTAATACAAGTTAAGTTGTACTCCCTGGCCTCTACAAACAAGTTCAAGAGCATTTATTGAACATGGCAACATCTGTACCATGTGAAAGGCTATTTTCAAAAGCTGGTGCTACTATCACACAAGACAGAAACCGCCTTTCTGGAAATTATTTGCAAAAACTTGTGTTTTTGGGTAGTGTACCAGACGTTGCTTGGTTCAGTTAAGTGTATATAATATAGTTGCTTTTTAAAATTTAATTGTTGTTCTTAAACTCAATTTAGATTCTTATAGATTTATATTGAAATGTAAAATTGTAATTTTTATTCTTACTTTGACAATTGTTTTTTTAATAATTGTGCTTCAAATGGTTCTTAGTTAAAACATGTTAAATAGAATAATTATTTAAGTAATTTCTTTTCTATCTTTAATATCGACCGATATCGATAAACATTTAAAGGAGAATGATTAAATTGGTGTATACAACCTTAGATTGTATGAGTGTGTGTAACTAGTATTATCAAAGATACAACTTACAAGTGAATTTCCAAAATAATATTTTAAATACAAGTAAAATTTAATACATTAAAACCCTTTGTATGTAACTTGCAAGTACCAGTATTTTTTCTCGTGTGTGAATGTTATTAATGGGTTTGTACGTTCAGCAGCCCATTGGTACTCACAAGTACCGTCTAAAGAGCAGGGAATTTGGTTTCCAGGCAATATATGTTGTGGCTAACCTGACTGACAGTGAAACAAAGTGACTCGTGCACTTCATTGAGTTACGGAACTTCGAGTGATTAGGACGTGTGGTTGCCGATTTCCTGTGTTCTATTCTTACTGGTTCTTCTTCTCGAGCTTTTTAACTGGTATTTTAGTTTAATAAAATGTAACCTTAACCTTAATTGGAGTTTTCTTTTGTTTTAATAATATTATTTTATCATAACTTTAAATAGTTTTATTTGTCATTTTTCTATAAATTACATCACACACACAGAGTAATGTAATAATTTCATGTCTTAGCTGGACCTGACACGATGGATGCAGGTCTAGCCACCCCTATTCAGAAGGACATGATCCCTCTGAACTAGAAATAGCGGTAGATTCGTTATTAAAATCTAACATGGATACGTCAGATCATACTTATAGTACTATTAACACTGATAATGACACAAATACAAATGAGTTAAAACGAAAATGGGAAAATGTAGAGAACACTAACTCAAAAAATGAACAGACAACTGAGATTAAAAAAGTTTTATTAAAAGATATTACAAAGAAAGTAACAAAGGGCCATACGAAATCATAGTTCAACATAAAAGTAAACAAAAATTAAATCCATTTCAGATTGGTAAAATAATAAAACAACACCACAATGACATAGATTTCATAGTACGTGCAGGCAACAACCTGTCTGTCATGGTCAGTCCAAAGCCGAAGAGAGAAAAAAAAAAAAAAAAAAAAATAGACTCGTGCATGTGTTTTGACCAGTACTTAGCAACCCAATTTCTTTATCCATCCCAGGCCTTTATTTGTTTACTTTTCTCATTTATTTTATGTTTTAGTGATTGATAATGTGTGATAGTGATTGAAAACTCAAATTCCTGAATTCCATTTAGATGAAGGATTGGTATAATGATGTAAAAACGTTCATTTCACAGTTTTGTTAATTGAACAGATTGCTATATGCAATATAGTGAGTGGTACTCTTAAGTACCGTTAGGCAGTGCCAACGCTCTTGTTGCTTACATTAATTTGAGGTTATGTTTGATAATATGTACTGTGCTAATGTTTATTGTGGTAATTGACAGTTATATGTGTTGTATTATTTTACTGTAATGTTACTAGTAGACTATTAAAAACTAAAATACTAATAACGCAATGGCTGAATATTTGTTCAGTGACAGAGAAATAATTACTGTGTTGGAGGAACTTTTGCCTTTGGACAATAATCAAGACACAAATCTGGAATCGGATGATGAGGATGTTTCTGAGGTTTTAGAACGTGATGAACACCGTAAGGCTACTGGTAACTTATTTGACGACGTTTTTGAAGCAAATTTACAAAATTTGATTGAAGAAGGAAGTGTTGAAGAGGAATCAAATAATGATACTGTAACTTGCTTAAAAGAAGAAAGTAGGCCTAATGTTCAAGACATTGTTAACGTAAGTAATGATTGCCTTACAAATTCAATACCTAGTACTAGTGGGACCAATATGCGTACTGTAAAAACAAAATTACCTTAACCAAACAGGAAGTGGAAAAAGGTAGATGTAACAACTCAAATTCCTGAATTCCATTTAGATGAAGGATTGGTAGAGGGTATTTTTTATGACTGCCAGACTCACACAGATTATTTTTTGAAATTCGTATCAAGTGCTTTGAGAAGAGTAGTCTATCAGTCTAATTTATATGGTGCACAAAAAGGAAAAAACTATGAACCTAAAAGAACACGAGCTCTTAGTTTTTAATGGAATCAATTTCATGATGGGCTACTTATGGTACTTATGTTGCCTAGTTGGAAGCATTACTGGAACATGTCAGAGGATTTAGGAGTGAAAATTGTTCAGAGATCAATGTCACGAAACCGTTTTGATTTCATACTATCTGGTTTACATGTAAACGATAACCATCAAATCTCTGCAAATGACAAAGATAAATTATACAAACTGAAACCACTAATTGAGTCTTTGAATACAAAATTCAAGGAATCCTACCATGACAACTGTCTATTGACGAATAAATGGTTTTGTTCAAAGGGCGAAGTACTATAAAGCAGTATAACCCACTAAAACCGATCAAACGAGGCTAAAAGCTATGGTGTTTAGCTGACCAATTTGGTTATATAAAACAATTTAGCATTTACCAAGGGAAGAATGAAACTTGGGAAGCAACATATGAGAATTGCAGTCTTGGTGAGCGAGTAGTAGTATTAGCACTGACAGAGGACGAACGAGGAAAGTTCAAGATGTTGTTTTTCGATAACTACTTCAACAGTTTACCATTGTTGGAAAAGTTGAAATCTGAGAAAACACTAGCCTGTGGGACTATACGCTCCAATAGAAAAGGACTGCCTGAAAACATCCTTGAGGATAAGAAGCTCAAAAGAGGAGACATGGACCATAGAACTTCATGTAATGGTATCACATTCTTCAAATGGCGGAACACAAAGAGTGTTTTCTTAGCATCAAACTACCACGGAAGTGAAATGACATTGATAGATAGAAAGGATGATAAAGGGAAAACTCACAAAATAACTGCTCCAACAGTAATCAAGGATTATAACCAGTTCATCGGGGGTGTAGACCATGCTGACCAACTACGAGCAAGTTATGGTGTTCATCGGCGATCCAAGAAATGGTGGCAAAGGATTTTTTGGGGAATCTTGGACATAGCTTTTGTGAATAGCTTTGTGGTCTATTGTCGCATCTCGGGTGAGAAGCCTCCATTACTTGATTTTCGGCGAAATGTCGCTCTGGACCTTATGTCCAAATGTGAAGTAAACTGTAAGAAGGGAACTTTGAAGCGCACCAGCAAATCACCTCAACAACCATCAAACAAGCAACGGGGCAAGGAGCCATCTGTGTCCAACGATGTGAGATTAGCTAACTTAGGAGTGCACTGGCCAACATTCACTGAAAGAGTTAGAGGAAGGTGTGAAATGTGTGCTTTGATCGGTTTGCAAATCGGTATTCCATTTGGCTTTCAGTTTGCCCTTCACTACCGGGATAATGTCGGAAGAAACCATCCTTGCGGTGTAAGGCTGGAGATCCAATGCTTCTTTAGCTCCTCTGTCTGCCAGCTCGTTTCCGGATACTCCAATGTGTCCAGGTACCCAGACAAGAAAGACAGCAACACCTTCGGACCGAAGGGAAGACAAAGAGTAGGCCTACCATATTTCGCGGATGATAATGTGTTTACAATACATATCGCTGATGGTTTGTATACCACTAAGGGAGTCGCTGCAGATAACCAATTTTTTTGTCATGGGACACGTTATGTTTAGGGCTTTTTTATGGCTGTTAATTCGGCCGTGAAAATGGAAGAGTCGTTGGGGAGACGAAATCCGTATCGTCTAACCTCAGTGACGAAAGCACATCCAGTTCTACACCGTTCCTTTGACCCGTCAGTACATACAACATCGCAAGGTGCGAGGCTGCCTAGTATTTGACGGAATTCTTGGTGGTAGACTGTTTCTGGAGTGGAGAATTTTTTAAACCTAGAGAGGTTTAAAATAATTTTTATAATTTTTGGCATTGAGACGCTCCAGGGTGGGATATCAAATTGATGATCGACTTTAAACTCGTAATCGTTTAGGCCTATTTCATAAGCGTAGGATTTGGCCCTAACGCCTAAGGGTGAAGGATGATTTGGTCTCGCTAGAAAAGAATTATGGAGAACTGGTGGATTTCGCAAGACCGATTCAAATCCAGGGTTGTCTGGTTTCTCTGAAGGGACGCGAAAATAGTTAAGGGACAGTTGTTGCCGTCTATGCGAAAGAGAGGGTTCTCCCGTTTCTGCGAGAAGACTGTTAATAGGGAAGGATCGAAAAGCTCCAGTGGCCAGTCTTAAAGCAGAATTAAGGACTGGGTCAAGCATTTTGACAGCACTGGGTCTTGCGGACCCATATGCTTGACATCCAGTCTAAACAGGAACGGATGGTGGCTTTGTAGAATCTGAGCATGCATGTCCTGTCAGCCCCTCATTTTATTCCATTTAAAGCTCTCAGTATGTTTAAGCGCTTCATGCATCGATCTTTTACGTCTCTCAGGTGAGGCACCCAAGTTAGCCGGGTATCAAACGTGATACCCAGGAATCTGATAGTGTCACAAGTAGAGATTCTCTGACCCAGCAAAGAGAGCGTTGGTTCCTCGACAGTACGCATTCTGGAAAAAACGATGGCTTTTCTTTTAAGTAGCGAAAATGAAAACCCTTTACTCCGCACCACTGCTCAAGCTTGTTGATGGTAAGATGTAAAGCTCTCTCCCCCACCGCTAACTTCTGTGTAGAGGTGTAAATAGATAAATCATCTACAAACAAAGAACAGTGCACAAGAGGGGTAACGCAAGATGAGATGTTATTGATTGCTATGGCGAACAGAGTGCACCTTAGTACGCTACCTTGTGGAATACCATTTTCCAGCGTGAATGAATTGGATATTATTGTCCCAAGTTTGACCTGTATGGTTCCTTCCGACAGGTAGCCCTGTATTAAAGAAACCATGTGGCCCCCACACCCCAAGATATTAAAGCATTTAATATCCCCCTTCTCCAACATTGTCATAAGCCTTGGAAATGTCGAAAAATAAAGCGATCAACTGCTTTCTTTCAATAAAAGAATTCAGTATTACCGATTCCAAGGCAAGTAGATGGTCACTTGTAGACCGGCCTTGTCGGAATCCGCACTGGGAAGGTGAAAGAAGGTTATTTTTCTCCAGAAACCAACTAAGACGTCTGTTGACCATCCTTTCGTGTACTTTGCAGAGACTGCTAGTAAGTGAAATTGGTTTACAACTTCCTGTAGAAGTTTTATCTTGGCCCAGTTTTTGGAGAACGATAATGTATGAACGACGCCAAGAATTTGGGAATGTGTTTCTAAATAGATTTTATTATATACATTTAGAAGGTCCTGTTTTCCATCCTCCGTCAGGTTCCGCAACATGGCATAATGTATGCTATCGGGACCAGGAGCAGAATTTGATGTCGCCTTTAGTGATGAATCGAGTTCATCAATGGTAAAGGGGAGGTTTAAAGGAGAGGTGTTATTAATATTTAAATTTAGAGGAAGTCTTTCTGTATTTGTTTTGAAAGTTGGGAACTCCCTATTACAAGACGACGTTTTTCAAATTTCCGCAAAATTTGAATCGAGTAAATTGGAATCTGTCAAGGGATGAGTTACCACATCGGTACCAATTTTTAGAGCAATCAGAGAAGGTGGAGGGGTCTTACAGCTAATAGATCGAAGCTTCCTCCAAACATCAGATGCAGGAATAATTCGTTTTATTTGATCTGTGTAGTCCAGCCAGGACTACCACCGTCTCTGTCTAAAAACCTGTCTTGCTTTTGCCCGTGCTCTTCTGTACCTACTTACATTTTCTTCAGTCGGAGATCTGTTGAACTGTCTTAAACATTTTCGACGTTCCTTTAGAGCCACCAAACATTCTTCAGATCACCAAGAAACCTGGCGTTTGTTTGATAAGCCCAAGGATTTTGGAATGCTCCGCTATGCGGATGTTATAATATTGGATGTAAATAATATAGTGGCTATATTTATGTAGTTTGATTTGATATTTATAGTTTGAGAAATTATATTCTTTTTGTACTCGTTCCAGTCAGCTCTCTTAATTTTCCACCTGGGACACCTGCATGTCAAGGACTGAAAGGATTGAAAAGCCACGGCAATGGGCGCATGGTCACTCCCTGACAGGTCGGGAAGTACGGACCAATGCACTCGAGTTGCCACGACCGGCCTGCAGATTGACAGGTCGATTGCCGACCATATGCCAGTCCTAGGGCACATGTAAGTGGCCGACTCGTCATTGAGAACGACCGCTGCCACTTCATCCCTAAATCCTGCAACCATGTCACCCCTACGATCAGAATGGCTGGAACCCCAAGAGCGACGGTGTGCATTGAAATCGCCAACCACCAGGTAAGGAGACGGGAGTTGGCTGTAGAGATCACGTAGATCATCAAGCGATAAATCAAAAGGGGAAGGTGGAATATATATGGAGCAGATGGTTAATTTAAAAGGAACGTCGATTGAAACTGCTACTGGCTGGAGGTTTGTGACGATTTTCAAGGCCCTAGCATTAATAGAAGAATCTGCTAGAATAGCCACACCTCCACAGGCAATTTGTTGGTGATGATCTAGGCGAAAGATGTCATAACCATTTTGTTTTAAATTTGTATGAGGAGACAATCTTGTCTCCTGTAGGCAGATACATTTAGGTTTTCTTGTCTGTATAAGTAATTTGAAGTCTTCAATTCGTAATTTTTTTTCTTTGTTTGGATACAGGACGGAAGTTACCATGAACAGTTTGGAACTCTGTCTGCATCTCCAAAGGGTCCTCAACCATATCATCATCAAGTGATAAATGGGACGATGTGGACGAGGATGGATTAGTCTTTTTTACTAGGAGTTGGATCTATTTTTGGATTTTGTTTGTATATTCTGTTTTAGTTTGTTGGCGACTTTTTTCCTCTGTTCCAAATATAAGTGTTTCGTATTTTGTTATACCTTATCCCTGAAAGTAGGAGTAACTGATGGGCGAATATGTGTGTTGGACTTTGTATGGGGCGTGTGGACTGCTTGGGAAGGTTTACTGGTAGAGGCCACCAGTAGTCCGGAACCGGCTACAAGCTGCTTAACCAAAGCAGCAACCTGCGCTGTTAAATTGAGTACCATGGGGGATATGAGACTCCCTTTTTAGGGGTTGGAGCGATTCTTCTCCTATACTCTTTGCGGGCTTCGTTAAAGGAGAGTTTGTTTAGACTGATGATCTTCAATACTTCCTTTTCCTCTAGGTAAACTCTGTACTCCTTCGAGGTGGCCAAGTGTTTACCCTTGCAGTTCACGCATCTGACGTCGTTCTTGCAACCATCTTCTTGGTGGCCTTCTTTGCCGCAACGGGAACATGTCTCAGGGCCCGAACACGTCTTAGTAGAGTGCGCGAATCTATGACAACGGAAAAAACCGCTGTGAATTTTTGAAGAAAGGCCGTACAGTCAGGGATAAGCATCCAGCCTTAATAGTTTTTGGGCGTTGGGGAAATGCAAAGGTCAAAATTAGACCAGGAGTAGGAACCTTCCTCCCATTCTCCGTCCGAAGCATCCTGACCACATCGGTTACCATTTAATATTGCAGCTCATCCTCAATTTCATCCTTACTACACTCCATCAGGTCACGGCAGAAGACGATTCCTTTGAAGGTGTTCAGTGAGGAGTGCGGTTGAACGACGACTTCCACCTGATCGAAAAAACTCGTCATCTGAAGGAATTTTTTGGCTTGGATGTACTTCGCAGCCTCCACCAAGATAGTTTCATTCCTTTGCTTATAGATTTAGGCTGACCGCCTGATGAAACAAATGCTTTGTTAATAAGGAAAGGACTAACCTTCGTTAGAGTTTTGCCCTTATACTTTAAACTCACGATTAGGTATAGTGGAGTTGGAATTTTCATATTTTCAGTTCTTACTTTTTCTTCCACTTTCCTTTGTTTGATATATGATTCATTTTCAGAATCTCACAACTGTCGCTTTTTATCTGGATCATTAAGATCTCTTCCTTCGCATTCTTGCCCTAAGGGTGGGGTGGTTTGGGTTTCCATAAATAAGGTCACCAGCGCATCGTGTTTAGTATTGCGGGCCGATTCACCGAGAGCGGGCATGCCCTCGGGTGTCCCACAGACCGTAGCTTGGGGTACAACCCTACCTCAGTTCCCCGAGGCCCGGTTTCCATCCATTACCAAGTCGGGAATACGTGCACAACTTGGACTCGCACGTGGCAACAGGGGCTCCGACACCCCTGCCTACTGAAGACTTCCTGACCAAGGACCGAAGTGACTGGCTTCTGAACCAGTACATGACTTACGCCTCGGCAGAGACAAGCTCACATCAGCTCTAACCGACACTAGATAGGGCATCTAGCACCGACTTAAGCACTCCCAGCGAGCCATGTAATGGAACGGTCAGAGAACGGGTACTTATAAGGCCCTTGAGGGGGATTTGGTAGGAAGTAGGGAATGGTTAGTTGGGATTAGGCTGTTTAACGTAATACCTAGGACGGGCTGTGGATCGGAGTGATCATTTTATATCCTTATATGAATTCATGCGACGTACAAAGGAGAGGTAGAGAAAAATGTTTTCTGGCTTCTAGAGGTTTGCATTATTGACTCGTATTTGTTGCGCAAACAAGTGCAAAACGACAGTCAGAAAAAACCTCTAAGCCACTTAGGTTATAGAAAGAGTTTAGTGAAAGCACTAGTGGCAGATAAGATGAGAGCTCAGCCAACCCAAGGAGACGTTGACGACCTTTTTAAGGACCTCCTGAACATAGCCTGGATGAAAAATGCATTTCATCAAGAAAAGGGAAAAGGGATCAGCCAGATGTGTGGTTTGTTTGAACAGGGGTTTGAGAAAAGATACAATTTATCTATGTAACATGTGAGACCAAGCCTCCACCCAGATGAGTGTTTTGAGATTTACCACATACAAGTCCAATATTAAAGTGCCTTTTTTATTTTTGTACCATTTTGTGTTTTTTTAATATATTCCATATTTGTCATAGATTTCTTCCCTTTATTATCTACTAATATTGCATAAATAATATAAATTACTGTGCTAACTTATGCTTCTTTCAGAAAAGTTTATTGGACTTTATATTATTATTATTTGTTCTCATATGTAAATAAAATAAAAGCAACAAAAAAACTATCATGTGTTTTCATCAGTTGAAAGACCAATAAACCTAAAAATATAACTTTGAAAAAATTAAAAAGAAAGATTTATTGAGCATTAGAGCAATTTTATATAACTTGCTTTCAGCGTACGAAGGGCTAAATTGTAAGGTTTTGAAACATCTATATTCTTAGAACACCATACTTTACTTTTGAATATAGTGTTGTTGGCTCTTAACTTGTTTATTGTATTTGGATCTATTTCTTTCAATTAAATATTAATGTACTTGAATATCTTCTATTTCATAAGATCCTGTTGAAACAAATAATGTATTGGAACCAATGTAGAGTAAGTTGTTGATACTTTCTTCATTATTATGTATTGAATTGTAAGTCATTAAATCCAAGAAACCCATTTCCCAGTCATTAGATCTTGACAAATCTAATGTAAAGTAGAAAATAACGTACACTTGAGATAAAATGATCTTCCTGTATCACAAATCATTTCTTTAAGAACAAAAAGTCTAAACACAAATGACCACAGTTAAAACTATATACCTTCTACCTTGGAAAATAATTATATTTGATTGTTAAGTGATAATGTTTACTGTTAAAAATCTAATTGAGAATCGTTTAGATTTTTTAAAACTGTCTCTTCATGCCAAAAAGATCCATAGCCTTCATGATATCTTCTTTACTATCTTCTGTGCTATAAACAGTAGGGTGGCTCGAAAAAACCTTTTTTGGAGTAATCAAATTCTAATAGCGCAAAAAACTTGCGCATAGACGTCATTATTACGGAAAAAATATAAAATAAAATCAATTTCAAAATTTGAAATCGCGCAGAAGGCTTAAAGTTACGAAAAAAATAAAAATTTTGGCAATTTTCGAAAACACGCAAAAATTCAAATTTTAATTTTTTTGGGGTCTAATAGTTAAAAAAGGGTTTAAAGAGTGGCCTTAATAAATATAAATAAAATTTAGACTCATTCCTTTTAAACTGAAACCGCGCAAAAGGCCTGAAGTTGAGGCGTTTTTGTAAAAAAACGATCTTTCATGATTTTTAACGATTTTTAAATATATGCCTCAATCTAAAAATTAGTAAGTTAATATTTTAATGGACTGAAAACCATTCAAAATTGTTCTCCCAACACGGAAAAACATACTTTCCGAACAGATAATCCTAAACTGTATTCGCGCAAAAGGCCGAAAGCAAGGTACTAGTTAGCTCTCCTCAAAACATACTCCCCTTCCGCTTGGACGGATAGACTCGCCCAGGCTACGGGACACGCGGGCGGTCAGTTGTAAATCATCCGCGTTACTGCTAGTGCTTACGTTGTTAGTGCAATCAAACAGTGATGTGATGAACATTGTGATAAAGTGTTTTTATATGTTGTAATTTTGAAATGGCATGTCCAAACGCTCCCCGTGTCACAAGACAGACTATTGCGTGCCCTATCATCGGTGTGCCCAAAGAACTAAGTTGATTGTCGCTGCCAAAATACGAGGACATCCTGCTCTGTTGCTTGGATGAGAAGTATAAACGTTCTTTGTTATTTAGCCCTAACAATAAGAAAGAATTAGATTTTTAGCAATTGCCGATTGTGTAGCTACTCAAGTAGTTGGAATTTACAACAAGACCACAATTCCAACAGTCACACACACTCGTGTGGTCCAATTGATCCAATCATATTACAACTCTTAGGGTAAACCAGACAATTATTGACACTGCTACAGTAGTTGTCACCCCGTGGGAATTTTCAGTTTAATAACATTTAGGTTGGCCAAACTGGTTCCTCTGCTAGGTTACTGTAATACCAGTAGAGTTTGCCATGTGGTTTTAGTGGTCTCAGCTTCAAGATTATAAGGTTAAGTGAGCTGCTCTACAATATTAAAAGGTATGTAAAAATCTGCTTATTTCTTAATAAATCGTTAAGAATGTTGCTACACAAACTCTGTCTTAGCTAGCACACCACACAATTGTTGTTAATTATTTAAGTTACCCTTCTATGTTGAGGTAATGTAGATCTAATCAGGGTATTTTCAATGTACATAACCTCAAATTAAAAGAACTATGGGGGTGCCAACTACTGCAATTTTAACAGATTTAAAACTTAATGAATTTTTTATGTTAGTGTTACCAAAGATATTATGTGAATGTTAAATAACCAATCAAATTCTAATTAGTATAACATTTTACAGTAGTTGGCATGGTGTTTTTGTTATGACCTGGCATGCCAATAACTGTAACAACACAGTACTTGGCACTGGGTCAAGATATAGTTATTGGCATGCCAATTACTGAGCCCTCAGAAGAATCACATTAATTAATTACACTTTTCTTTTACAGTTAAAAAACACTTATGTTTTACTGAATTAAAAGTAAAACAACCCTGAAAAATGAATTAAATCATATGATTGCTGTATGGTTCATACAGAAACCATATGATTTCATGTATTTTCCAGGTTTGTTTCATTTTTAATTCAAGTATACATCTCCAAGCAACATAGCCTATTCCTTTACAATACGCCTAATATCTCGATGTTTTTTCCAGATTTTAAATCTGCCAAGGATGCCAAAAGAGCGGTATAAGCCTGAGGCTCTTCAAGCAGCATTGAATGATGTAAAAAATGGATTGCTATCGAAAAAAGCGGCTTCAAAGAAATATGGAATTCCTCGTGCGACAATCCAGTTCCGATTAAGCTCAAAGTTTACTAGGGCTGAGTGAGGCCCCCCGCCAATATTAAGCAAAGAAGAGGAAGATCTGCTTGAAAAATAAATAATCGATTGCAGTAAAAAAGGATTTCCGAGAAGAAAAGAAGATATTCAGCTGAGTGTGCAGGAATTTTTGACTCAGAACAATAGACCAAACCCGTTTAAAGAAAGCCTACCTGGTATTGGTTGGTATCAGGCCTTCCTTCGTCGCCACCCTAAAATTACACAACGCACCGCAGAAGCAGACACGGCAGCTAGTTCTTGTGTAAGTGAAATGGACATTAAGAATTGGTTCAGCAATATTGAGAGTGTTCTCAGCGAAGAAAATGTTTTGGACATTTTAAAAAACCCGGACAGAATATTCAATGGAGACGAAACAAATTTCAAATGTGCCCGAAAAATTCAAAGGTTTTAGCTCCACTTGGTTCCAAAAATGTATACGAAATAGACAAAGGAAAGGCGAAGTCTGCGGTTACTGCTATGTTTACATTTTCAGCGTCTGGTAAAGTTGTGCCACCTATGCTTATCTATCCCTACCAACGGTTGCCATCTGCTATTGTTAATTCTGTCCCAGACGATTGGGGCATCGGCCACAGTGATAATGGCTGGATGAAAGCTGAGCTTTTTTATGAGTATATAGGCAACGTCTTCAACACTTATTTGATAGAAAATAAGGTTACTTTGCCTGTAATCTTATTCGTGGATGGGCATAAGAGTCATTTATCATATCAATTGAGTACCCTGTGCAGTGAGCTACAGATAATTTTAGTAGCTTTGTATCCAAATGCAACACGTATTTTGCAACCTGCAACACGTATTTTGCAACCTGCAGACGTTGCTGCATTTCGACCAATAAAAGCTGGCTGAAAGCAAGCTTTGATGAAATATAGAAAAAATCATCCTACGGAGGCAGTCACCAGGGAATGCGTTGCACCCCTTTTAAAGGAAGTCGTAGAAGCGATAAAACCCGAAACCCTAAAGAATGGATTTAAGGCTTGTGGCCTTTATCCATGGAAATCGGATGCCATAGACTTTTCAAAGTGTCTTGGAAAAGAACGTAAAATAGTTGACAAGAGCAGCACACACCCAACCAAACCATCACCCTTGAACAGTTTGAAGGAATTGTAGGCGATGAAATCCTTGACAAATTTGTTAACATCGATTCTGAGGTCAACAAAAATACAGAACACCCCCTCTTTTATACACTCTATAGGGTGTGGGATGAATTCAAGAGGAGTGAAAGTGAAAATTGTGATCAGACTAATGTAATCTAATATATATACAACCGCATGTGTAACTGACTGACTGACTGACTGACTCACTCACTCACTCACGTATACTAATTCTAACCTACTTCCAGATGAGTTTAGAGACTTGAAATTTGGTACACAGATAGCTTTCCACGTGTAACCACCAGAAAAATCCCGAAAAGTGAGAATTTTTCATTTTCAACCCCTCAAAAAAATTCCCAAAAAATCGCGCATTCTTCACCCTGCAGGCATTTTTTGTAAGCCCGATAGCGGGCGAACCGTTGGAGCTAGCTCGGATCTGACGGAAAATTCATGGTCAGCAATGAAGTGAACTACAAAAAAGGTCTAATGACTTTTTGCTCTATCTTCCATGGTTAAGCGACAAAACGCTCGAACATTTGAAATTCCAGAGATTTTTTCGATAAAAATAATGTTTCAAGCCCGATAGCGGCCGAACCGTTGGTCGTAGCTCAAATCTGATTGACCCATCAAATTAGCAAATTGCGCGATCTACAGAAAAGGTCCAGTAATCTTTTGCCCTATCTCGATTGGTTTGGCCGAAAAACGTGATTATGTACAATTTTGTTGTAACTTTTACGCGAAACTTTTGTTTTTTGGGGTCGATAGCGGCGAAACCATTGGTCGGAGGTCAAAATAAGACTAACGTTTTATTTAGGAAATAAGATGACCTACAAAAAAGGTCCAGTGACTTTTTACTATATTTCCCTTAGTTTGACCGCAAAACGCGATTAAGTGAAAATATTGGACATTTTCGCCTAAAAATTTACATTCCGGGCTTGATAGCGGGCTAAACGGTTGGTCGTAACTCAAAACAAATTTTAAACGGGATTTAGGAAATCACGTGATCTACAGAAAAGGTTCAGTGACTTCGGGAGTTGGCTGAGCGTTAGCTAAGCGTCAATAGTAGATAGGGACAGAGGAATATTTATTATGTTCACAGACACAATACCCTCTAAAAAAGGCCCAAGTGTGTCATTAACCCCCGGTAATATTAACCCCCCCCCCCCCCGGGGATTTCCTGGTATGACCTGATAACCTCCTGTACATTCAACCCCCTGATGTGTTAACCCCCCTGGTAACATTAAACCCCCCCAGGGAATTTTCCTGCCATGACCTCATGTCCGAATTTTACCAGTCACCAAATCTCTTAACCCCCCCCCCTGGGAAGATCCTGGTATGACCAGATAACCCCCTGGAGACTTATCCCCCGGTAACGTTAACCCCCCCTGGGAATTTGTTCATATGACCAGACAATATCCTGACGAAAATTAAACCCCCTCTTGTCTTAACCTCCTTAACATTAATCACCCACCCAGGGAATTTCTCGCCTTGACTAGATAGTCTCCTGGTGATATTAAACCCCCTGTTCGACTTAAAATACTGCCTTGAGGTCGGTTTTTATTATGTTTATACTAAACAATTCAAGATAGCTGACCCGTGCAGACTTTTCTCCCGAGCTCATTTCTGGCTAAACCATAGGTCGTAGATCAGATCTGAGGGCACAATCGAAAGACAAAATTAAATTCCAACAAGAAAGGTCCAGTCACTTTTTTGTCGTATCTCTAACGGTTTAAACCGCAAAATGCCCTCAAAGTCAAAAGTTTTTACGAATCCGGAAAAAATCTATGAAAAAGGTCAATTTTTAAATCCCTTGTCATTTACTTAATGTCCGGACTTTAACCAGTCACCGAATTCCGCTTATCCCCGAATTTGCAAGCGTTTACTTTGGGGGCCTGGGGGCGTAGCCCCCAGCGAGCCGAAGGCGAGTTATTGATATACCAGTAGAAAATAACGCAAATGCACTTCCATCCACAAGCCATGAAGTCCTAAAAAATGAAAATCCTTTTGGAATGGACCACAGCTATGCAACACCTACTAAGTCAAGGGAAAACCAACAGTGCTACTCAACACCTACACAACCTAACAAAACCCCTCTTGAAAATCCACAGTCATCACAATCCACAATAGCAGAAATACTATTGTGGCCGGAAACGCCAAAAAGGAAAGGAAAAAGGGAGACGGAGAGAGTTTCCTTTGTCATTACATCAAAAAAATGGAAATCCATCTTTGAGGAAAAAAGGGAAAAGAAGGCTGAAGAGGTGAAAAAGAAGTCAGAAAGGAAAAAAAACCCGCGAAGATAATAAAATTAAAAAATAAAACCAGAAAAGGCAGACACAAAACATGACAAAGATGAAGAAATGTGGAACTTCAAAAAACATAGCAAAGCCACCTAAGAAGGAATATAAAACAGTTTCTAATAATGTTGTAAAAGAAGAAAATGGACAGAAATTGGACTTGCTAAAGAGTGTCAACAAATCAAATGTTTTAATGAAAAACTTAGGGAATAAAGTAAAGCTGGGTGGGTTATGCTACACGTGCGGTTCGAACATTAAAGACACATATTTTGAATGTGATCTGTGTGATAAGATTTATCATAAAGAATGTTTGCCAATTGGTTTTGAATTTGATGAGTTGGACCCTGTGTTTGTCTGTGCAACTTGTGTTGAATTTAATAACGATATTATTAATAGTGATCTTAACCTATTATAAAATGCCTAAGCAAATACATTAAGGCCCTACCAGTAAACAATTAGGTCGTACAAAAATTATTAAGGCCTAAATTATTGTGTTTTAATTTAAATTCAGTGAAAACATTCAAATATGTTGATATGATGAGTTTATTGATGAACTATGAAGTATAATACAAAGTCTACAATTTAACTTTTTAGTCATTGGCATAGGGTGCCAATAACTATGCTTGGCTATGACAAGTACTATGAAATGGGTGCCAATAACTGTAAAATTGTTTTTACTTTTTATAAAATTCATTAAAATTAAATCTTTTTTAAATTTTGAAAGTTGTTGTTATTTTGATGATCACAATAGTCTATTGTAATGATTTAATTGGTACCACAGTTAAAAGAAAATGTGATAAACCGATAAAATTTAAACGAATAAAAATTAATCATATTAGCAGCTAAAGGTGCCAACTACTGTATAGTTTACCCTATTTAAAGAACACTTTAACACTTAGAGTGCTAATCCCGTAATTTTGAGGAACAGCGAAACTTCCGAAGAATGCTAATCCCGTAGTTTTACGTGGTTGTCATTTCAATTGGTATTATATTACATTGTCCGTATTTAACCGGGTTTTGCCTACTCTACAATGTTATTTGGGTTTTTAGTAACACAATTCACCGCTAGATAGCGTCAGATGTATTGAATGAGCTTGATGACAAAGCAACTTCGGTTGCTTTGTTTACGTGCCGCTGACGTGATGTTCGTTGCAGCCGGCAGTCGATGGCGCAATCATGGCTTCTCGCAGCTTGAACGACGTTGCGATCAGTGATGTATTAGATGAAGATAGTTTTATTGGTGTAGATAGTATTTTTGACGATTCTGACATTGATCCTCCTTTCATGGAAGAAGATGAGACACATATTTCAGGTAAGAATAAGTATATTTAAAACATAAACATCAGTCTAAAAGTTTGGTTATTTTATTGTTTTCTTGAATCAAACTATAATTCGCATTATAATAAATTAATTTTATTCAACAAATATTCCATTCATATGAATAAAATGAAAATATATTCATATTGTACATAGTATATTATTATGTTACAGATGCTGAAAACGATAGTGATGGCGAAAGTAATGACGACGCATCAAAATGTCGGCATAGTTTTTTTTTGTCAAAAAACTACAAAATATGAAAACATGATTTGTATTATTCAAAGGATAGTTTATGTTTGTTAATGGGTCATTGTAAAAAATTGTATATATGCTTAGTTTAGTTTGTTAGATGAAAAAACTGTCTCAAAAAATAATTTTTTCTTTTTAAAAGTATATGTTTTTCAAAAACATTTTTTATGTGTAGTTTTTTAAAATAACACCAACAATCTCACGTTAAAAGAAGACGAACGTAAGCTGAATTAGGGCATGTAAGTATTTTTCTTATACCTTAAATACTTTTTTTTAATAAATTTTTGAAAACCATCAAAAACGCTCAGCATTCTACAGAGTTACATGTTCATTAGGGCCAGCACTCAAAGTGTTAACTATAGATTCGTAAGGCCCCAAATTGACACATGCTGTGAATGTGAGCAGCTCTGTGTTATAATTAAAAAAAAACCCAGCTTAATGATACAGCAAAACGAGTTGCTGTTGCACAAGAGGCGAAGCAATAAATTTTATGCCTCACTTCGTGACACTGAAGAATACTGTGCAGCACATGAGAATGCCATGCTTTTATGTTCTGACTACATGGTAAACATATCGTTGCCCACGATTCCAGTTCAGGAAGTATATTACCTCAGGGAATTTATACCACCAAGGTACTGCTGGAACAGGGAGCAATGAAGTTTGCTCCTTCATAATGAAATACATAAAAGATAATGTATTTTTGGCCTTGTAAAAAGAAATTTAAGGAAACATGAGAGATATTACACAATAAAAGAAGTTGCAGCAATTGCATTACTAGCAACTACACAGGGCAAATTCACTGTGGAATTGATAAAATCTGATGATGTTTACGTTTTTCAAAGCCAGTGGCCTAAATTTTATAAAAAATGCACAGTCTCTGAAGAAAGCAAGCATAAAATAAAAGGAAAAAGGGAATATTTTACAAAATTGTCTTTCAATGAATTCATATGTCACTATTCCAAGAAAGGAGAAATCACAGCATCAGATTTTATTAGTGGAATCAATACCAAAACATTTAAACTAACTGATCGTAATACCGATATCAATATCTTTCCACCAACAAAAAAAGCATATGAAGCCAAAGTTCCAATTCAAACAAATAAAATGAATGATATAAGGAAACTTGTGCAGTACGTTCCTCAAGAACACATATGGTTTTATAATGAACTATTTCAATGGCCTACGGAAGAAAAAAGTAGCTGAGCTCTTTTGATTTTGCTTATTTCTGTTTATTTAAACTAATTGATTAGTGTGATCACATTTATCAATAAAAATGTCAATAATATACTGATAAGTAGTGATTTTCCTAGTAATATTCCATTTTATTTTATAAAAAATCTAATTATTTATGAAAGGCCTCTTGTCAGGCATTTTTTTTAAAAAGATATAAAATACAAAACAATAGATTAAAAATGTTAAAACTGTGTTAATCTCAATACCAACCCCTTAAAACAGCAAAAACAAAATAGCTTCAATATATGATATTAGTGAAAATATAACGTTTTTTTAATTTCCCGAAAGTTTACTTTTTGTGACTAGAGGCCTTTCATAAATAAGCGATTCAAGTATTGGCGGCGGTGCAACTAAACCCAAATGATTCTTCCAGAAGAATAGCTATTGATTCTGGTATTAGCCAAAGTTTAGTGGTGAGGATCCTGAAAGACAAT
Source organism: Homalodisca vitripennis (assembly GCF_021130785.1). Taxonomy (NCBI): domain Eukaryota; kingdom Metazoa; phylum Arthropoda; class Insecta; order Hemiptera; family Cicadellidae; genus Homalodisca; species Homalodisca vitripennis. Next base: position 345,001 of record NW_025776145.1, read on the forward strand.
AAAATGCATCCCTAAAAGATGTCCCTGCACCAAGAACTTCATGGTGATGATGGCATTCAAAGAATGAATTTTTGTTTGTGGGCTAGAGAAAAGTTGCTACAAAATGAACATTTTTTTCGCAATTTACTATAGTGTGACGAAGCTACATTTCGGAGCAACGGCGAAGGTAACCGTCACAACATGTGGTACTGGAATGTGAATAAATGGTGTGGTATTGTTGGCAGGAGAGTTGTAGGTCCTTTTTTCTTTGAAGGACACCTAGATGGAGAGACTTATAACATTTTTTAAATTAATTACTTGCCTAACTTATTAATAGATGTACCTGACGAAGTTGTTGGCAATATATGGTTTATGCACGACGGTGCTACGGCTAAAGCCCCGTTTACACTAGCATGTAGCGCTTGCGCAAGTTTTACTTTCATCCTACTTGCAAGAAAACTTGCAAATGTAAACACTAACATGCACAAAAGTTAAACTTGCAGGGCTGACTTGCATGCATTGTTTACTTGCGCCGGTAATATTTGTTCTGACAAATATTACCGGCGCAAGTAACAACTTGCGCGTCAGTTCTACTTGCACGCCGGCTCCACTTGCCTGTGTAAACACGTGACTTGCAGACCACTCCGACTTGTAAGCAAGTAAAGTGAGTGTTTAGTCGTGTTCCGGTGTGCTCTGTACATTTGAGTTTAAGGTTAATTTGTATATGTGTTATAGTTGTAGTGGTTACTGAGTTGTCATGGCTGATACCAACGAGAACAATGAAAGTGATAAACCCGTGATAGGAAAGGAGACTGTCAAGAAGGAAGGAAAAAAGGTAAAAAAGTATGATAAATGGAACATAAACAACATTGAAACTTTTTTGGAACTGTATGAGGGATACCCTTGTTTATGGGATTATAAATTGGCGGAATATAAAGATAGAAATCTTAAAGAAGACGGCTGGTTACAGATTGTAAAAGGAATGAATATGCCAAACTTTACTGTTAAAGATGCTAAAGAAAAGATGCGAAGCCTGAGGAATACATATTCAAACGAGCTAGTAAAAATAACAAAAAGCAAGTCTTCAGGAAGTGGTTTAGATGACGTATACACACCGACACTGAGGTGGTTTCCAACAATGGACCGCATATTAGGAGCAGTTGTGAAGACAAGAGAGAGCCAAGTAATTGGAATTCCAAATGAAGATGGTAATAAGGTAGGCATTAAGTTTTGTAATGTAAGGTAACTTAAGCCTAAATAACAACATAATGTAAAACGGTTTTTTCCATTAACGTTTATTTAATCAATGTTCAAAATGAAACACATTATACATACAGTTACAGTTACATTATACATGTATTGATGGTACCATTAAATGCCAATTTGGCTGAATTAGCCCAAATTGATTGTCAAACACTTAAATGTTCCTGATTTTGGACGAACTGAAATTGCCATGGTACACTACCTTCTCCCATGAACCAATCTGCTAACTCATCCCTCACCATCTTCGCCCTTTTTGTAGGATTACGTAAGTGTCCAAAATTTCTAACTTTCAGTAAACCTTCTGCTCTCACGTTTTTGTGCCAGTCACCTTCAATTATTTCACCAGTTTCAATATCTTCAACGTCAACACAACCTCTGTAAAAATAAACCCCTGGGCTTGTAATACGTAGCCAATTATGCAATGCAATCGTTGCTTTAACAATGTTGTCAACCTTTTCAGGTGATAAGGGAATAGGCTTTTCAAATATACGAAATCTTGATGCCAGTAATCCAAAAGCATTCTCTACAATTCGACGAGCTCTAGACAGTCTGTAGTTGAACACTTTTTGCTTTAAAGTTAAGGGCCCTGCCCTTTTAGTGTAAGGTTTAAGTAAATATTCCCTTAAAGGAAATGCATCATCTGCAACGAACAAAGCGTTTTCAGGCAGGTTTAATGTGTTATTATCTATAGCCTGTTGCAACTTACTATTTGCCAACACTCCGCCATCGGATGCTCGGCCATTGCTCCCTATGTCAACGTACGTAAAACAATAGGCATCATCGACCACACCAAGAAGTATAGTACTGAAATTTCCTTTATAATTGTAGTAATCTGACCCGGATTTATTTGGACAACGTATTTGAATATGTTTTCCATCGATGCTACCACAACATCTAGGAAAGTTCCATTGTGTTGAAAAACCGCTCATTATGTCTTCCCATTCGGCTTCCGTCATTGGCATCTACAAAAAATAAATATTGTCATGTCGTAACACATATAAAATATCAGAACATGTTTTACTTTTAACAGAAACAATTTTCATTAAGTTACACCTTTTTTCCCCACAGGACCAACGAAACGAAGAATCCCAAGATATTGATGCTGAGAGTGACGAACATCAAACACCCCGTATCAAGAGAAAGATTACAACTGACCACCAAACTGTTATTCCTCCCAAGATTAGAACTGCATTTAAAACAAAAACAGATGAGAGAGTACAGAAAATTGAATCTTCCATTATAACACTAAAAGAGATATCAGATAAGGCATTTGAACCACGGAATGTCCAGATGACAGAAAGCAATGAGTTCGATTTATTCGGCCAATTTGTTGCTTCCCAGTTGAAAAAATTGCCTGAGTCATCCGCTTTACTTGCCATGCAACACATTCAAACCCATTTGTTTGAATTAAGAATGAAAAGAAACATACAACCTGCCCAACATAACAACGTACAAAGTCCGTCCCAAAATTTATTATCTCCATCTCCAAACTACTCATCTCATTCCAATATTGAGTATTCACGTGTTGGCCCAAGTGAGGATAGTGCAGCCTCTCCCGTGTATCATAATATGGACACGTCGGCTCAAATAGTGCAGGATAACAACTTATTGTCAATGGCTATAAACAGTATTTTAAATGAAGGCGAAGGGGAAGAAACCGACGACATCTAAGAAAAGTTCAAAGACATTGTCAATACCTAATTTTTGGTCTCTATGACACTAACATTTTTTACCAATTTCCAATCTACTGCTAATCAATATTTCCTTTGACTATTGTATAATAAATTTATTATCATTGAACTTGTGTTTAAATGAAGTACACATATCCTCAAAAAACATTTTATTAATAGCTAGGAAAATCTCTTACCTGCACAAATTCCTGCAATGCTTCATATATAGCAGCACAAACATCAGGAATGAATTTTGAAATAGTGCATTTTGGTACTCGATAAAAATACTGTAGGGAAGCAAAGGAATCTCCAGTAGCCAAAAATCTTAACGTAATTTGTAACTTAATTTTTGCTGGTAGGGCTACCCTCATCTTTGTATCCTTTTTCTGTATGCACTCTTTCACATGGTCTAGCAATTCGTCAAATTTATTTTTTGAGAGACGGAGGATGTTCCTAAAACTATCTTGGTCTTCTCTCGCCAATTCATCTAATAGTTTTGATCCTCCTAGTTGCAGCCTTCTTGAAACCCATCTTCTTTCCCAGTATGACCTTTTTTTTCTTCTCTTTATATTTAATAGTAATTAATTTGCTTCTACAAAAAGCTCATCACGTAACACACTAACTGCATCTCTCACTACAGCCCTAACGTCCTCTATAACATCCGACATTCCGCATCACATGTAGCACTGCACTGACTGGAATTGAGGCTAGTTCCACTTGCAGTAGGTGTAAACCTTGACTTGCATGCAAGTATAGCTTGCATTAACTTGCACGTCCTACTTGCGCAAGCGCTACATGCTAGTGTAAACGGGGCTTAACTACTCGCACAACGTGCGACAAACGCTTGATGAACAATATTCTGGAAGATGGGTTGGAAGAGGTGGTCCAGTTAACTACCCACCAAGATCCCCTGATTTGACCTGTATGGACTTTTACCTATGGAGTAGGCTGAAAGACTTAGTTTATGTTTTATGACCGACAACACCCGAAGATATGATGCAGCGAATCCGGAATGCTATAAATTCAATCAGCCACGAAGAAGTGTTGCGAGCTGTAGATAGCTTAAGTTCCGGATTAGAACTGTGTTTAGCAAATGACGGACTACAATTCGAGCATCTGTACTAGGAAAATCAATGAAGGCAAGATTATGGGTAATTCAGAGGTCATTCAGAGCTATTAAGGAAATTAAAAATTATAGGACATATTTTTATCTCATATAATTTAAAAATAATTTGTTACATTTTGTAAACAGACATACGTAATTCAGTTTTTCGGCTACCATTTTGAAACAGTAACAGATAGGAAAAAAAGTTAAATACAAAAAATGTTTAATTAAAAAAGACGTTTTATTTTATATAAAATTTATTATATGTTAGTATTTAAGAATTTTTAGTGTTAGGATTTTTTGTATTCTTAAATTTTGAATAATTTTTGAAATTTAGAAAATCTAGCGAAAAATGCCCGTACCATAAGGACACATTGTAACAGGTCAAATTACGACATTTGAATATTCGCGGGGAATTGGCAGACTGTGACGTCAGTGAATCACATGTTGTCGGAATTGAGATTTATTTAATTAATAACGAAGAAATATATTAAACTTTATACGGGAAAAGATTTGATTAATTAAAATGAAGTAAACATAACCAAAATTCGTGTTTTACAAAACTACTAAATAGAATTACGCAGAAAAGCCAATTGTGGGATAAATGACTTGTATATTGATGACGTCATAAAGCACATGTTGCTAAAAATTTAAATAAAAAGCTTTGAATAAATAATAAAAAGAAAATAGAAAGACTTAAATTGATTAATTATAGTAAACGTGATAAATTTCGACAATTATATGAAAAGAATCAAATTATATTTATTCGTGAAGACGCTGATTTGAACGGGAGAGGGGATGAGTATTGTTTTGAGTCGGTATGTGTAGTTTTATACGGAGATTCCGTCTTCTCTTTCCAGACTTGAAGCAAGGAGGTTGTGTGGATTCTCCTGAGATAGTAGTGGTGAAATTAATAGGAAATTGTAATATGGTGTATTGAAATTTTAATGAAGGATGGGATATTATGTTAGACTCTTAAATTATCAAAGCAAGGTGAGTGGAATTATATATGTATGGACAGTGTAATATGGAATAAATTAACGTCAGGGTCACTTGGTTTGACTTTTCTTTGAGTATCCCATTTATAAAAAAGTGTGATAGGAACTTTAATGGAGTGATATTAAATTTTTTTAACCACTACTCAACCTATTTAAAAACCTGAGATAGACATAGACTTGTTGTTGGTGACAACACCACAGACATTCAAATTTAATAGTAATTTGGTATTAAGTTGGAATAGTATGAGTTAGCTAATACGAAGTAATTTACATCACCAATGAGAGGGAGCACATTTTGAGTAGTGATTGGGAGAGGATTGGGACAGCAATTTGTTTATCTGGAAGGTGGCAGAGTTTCAAGCAGTACCAAGGGAACGCAGCTAGCTTTGGGCAGATTTTGAGCAAGATGGCGACCAACACCATCCGGAGCAAAATGGTACAGCAACGTGGGACTGGTAACAAAAAGGCGCACAACTATATGGGGCGTCAACAACACTAAAAAACCGACACAGCAAATTGACAACTACGACGGGCAGATCTCACGACAAATTGACGCAGTCAACGTGGAGCGGATCCTCAGCAAATTGGCACCACAAAGTAGGGCGATCTACAGCAAATTGGCGCTGCAACCTGGGGCTCTCAGCAAATTGGCGCACCAACTGGAGGGCTCCAACTTCCACAACTACTTTAAGTAGGTTAGTGGTAGCATATTTTAGACTAAGTGAAAATCACTGTTTTTATATAATTGTATTTTCAGGTGTGTGTCTAGAAGAAGTATGATAAATTATTGTTAGTCTATAAGTTTGATAACTTTGAACACAGCCTAGTTATAATATAAATTGGTAAAATTTTCGTGGTAGGCTAGTAAAAAAAATATTAGGCCTAAATTAATAATAGAAATTTTCAAATTAAACATAGGCTACAAAATGGAAGGCGAACAAAATAATGAAGGGCCCGCACCAATACTTAGACCAGTAGAAATAGATCTTCATAGCTCAGGAGATACAGGGTTTTTAGGTTGATCATCCCCTAATACAGTAGAACATGAGGTGTCGACAACAGATGACAAAAATTCATTAGAGAATGAGGTTAGCAGAGTCAGTAGTCCAGTAGGAGTTGATAGGGATAAAGGTCTTATTGCATTCATGAGGACTATGATGAATAGTCTGAATGAAAAGATGGATAAAAATAATAAGGAGTTAAAGAAAAATAATAAGGAGTTAAAGAAAACTAATGAGGAATTAAAGAAGGACTTGAATGAAAAGATGGATAAAAATAATGAGGGATTAAGGGATCATAATTATAAAATAGATCAGGATAATGAGGAACTAAAAAAGGAAATTCAAAGAAGTAATGAGCAGTTAAAGAATGAGGTTAGCAGAGTCAGTAGTCCAGTAGGAGTTGATAGGGATAAAGGTCTTATTGCATTCATGAGGACTGTGATGAATAGTCTGAATGAAAAGATGGATAAAAATAATGAGGAGTTAAAGAAAAATAATGAGGAGTTAAAGAAAACTAATGAGGAATTAAGGAAGGACTTGAATGAAAAGATGGATAAAAATAATGAGGGATTAAGGGATCATAATTATAAAATAGATCAGGATAATGAGGAACTAAAAAAGGAAATTCAAAGAAATAATGAGCAGTTACAGAATGAGGTTAGCAGAGTCAGTAGTCCAGTAGGAGTTGATAGGGATAAAGGTCTTATTGCATTCATGAGGACTATGATGAATAGTCTGAATGAAAAGATGGATAAAAATAATGAGGAGTTAAAGAAAAAATAATGAGGAGTTAAAGAAAACTAATGAGGAATTAAGGAAGGACTTGAATGAAAAGATGGATAAAAATAATGAGGGATTAAGGGATCTTAATTATAAAATAGATCAGAATAATGAGGAACTAAAAAAGGAAATTCAAAGAAGTAATGAGCAGTTAAAGAATGAGGTTAGCAGAGTCAGTAGTCCAGTAGGAGTTGATAGGGATGAAGGTCTTATTGCAATTATGAGGACTATGATGAATAGTCTGAATGAAAAGATGGATAAAAATAATGAGGAGTTAAAGAAAAATAATGAGGAGTTAAAGAAAACTAATGAGGAATTAAGGAAGGACTTGAATGAAAAGATGGATAAAATAATGAGGGATTAAGGGATCTTAAAAATAAAATAGATCAGGAAAATGAGGAACTAAAAAAGGAAATTCAAAGAAGTAATGAGCAGTTAAAGAATGAGGTTAAAAGAGTCAGTAGTACAGTAGGAGTTGATAGGGATAAAGGTCTTATTGCATTCATGAGGACTATAATGAATAGTCTGAATGAAAAGATGGATAAAAATAATGAGGAGGTAAAGAAAAATAATGAGAAGTTAAAGAAAACTAATGAGGAATTAAGGAATGACTTGAATGAAAAGATGGATAAAAATAATGAGGGATTAAGGGATCTTAATTATAAAATAGATCAGAATAATGAGGAACTAAAAACGGAAATTCAAAGAAGAAATGAACTGTTAAAACGAGACATGGAACAGATGAGAGGTGAGTTAAAACAATAAAATAGTAGAGATTACGGAGGTTATGAGAGTAGAGATAAATAAAGACTTAAATACTTTAAATAAAGAATTAAAGAACTTGGAGGAGGGGGTCAGACTTCAAATAAGCGAACAAGCTGAGAAAAACAAAGGTGAGAGGAGTAAACTTAAAAGTCAGGTTAGAGGAGAGATTACTACGGAGATAAAGAAATTAAAAGATAAAAGAAGAAGATATTATGAGGGAAATTGAGAAAAGGTTTGTACACATTGAGGATGATAAAAAGAAAATAGATCAAAGATTAGAAACGTTAAATAAGAGATTTAAAACAAAATTAGATGAATTAAATGGTACGGTAGATAGGGACAGAGCTAACTTAGAACTTGACCAGGTCTTAAGTAGATTAAAAGAAGGAGGAATAACAATCAAACTAAAGAAATCACAATTTTTAAGAAAAGAGATAAATTATTTAGGATACATTGTTTTAGCTGAAGGAATTAAAATGGATAAAAATAAAATTGAACAGATAGTGAATTTCAAACGACCTACAAACATAAAAGAACTAAAGAGGTTCATAGTATAAGAGTATGAAAACTCTTCAAGTGTGAATGACCATACTGATGCTGAATGAGACCATTTTATTTAAGAAATTTTTAAAACATGGTCTATAAACTGGCTTGTGTGGATGAATGAATGTACAGAGAAGCACATAAAAAACAATACATGCTTATGAAATAAAACTTGTGACCTTCTCTTTAATGAAATGTGCCAATAAAAGTATAACCCCTCCAATTAAATAAATATTTTTTTTACCTGTCAAAATTTAACCTTGAGGGGAATAAGCCAGTTTTTCTTTTAAAATATTGTAGGCTCCCATGTAGTCAGCCGATACCCCGTCATAATAATGACAAATAAACCTTTTCTAAAAACGGGCTGACATAAAAATATCTGACCATAACGGTCAGATAAAACAATAAAAAATATCAAATTCATTTGAAGCCAAATAACTGACAATAATAATCAGATTAGTATAAGGTTGTATAAATATTTAGAATAAGATGTAACAAGGATAATGTAATATAGTATATAGCGTGTGTAATATGTTTCCAGTAGGAGATGACAATATAAGGATATTACAATATTGTTTATCAGTAAGAATATGTTTAGGATTTTTACAAGGTATTTGTGTATTATCATAACTTGTGAGTGTATAATCTAATAGTGTTAACTTGTATTGAACATTATATTATGTCAAATGGACACGTTAAACATTATATTCAAAACGTGTAGAGGTTACATGTATTCAGTTTAAAAATATTTAAAACTTTAATACTGTTCTTATATATATATATTCATTGATATTTGTATAGTTAATTACATTCATTGAAATTTGTGTAATTGATTTATATGTACACTGTAATTTGTGTAATTATTTAATATTCATTGTAATTTGTGTAGCTGATTTATATATTCATTGATATTTGTATAGTTAATAATATTAATTGTAATTTGTGTAATTGATTTATATGTACACTGTAATTTGTGTAATTGTCTAATATACATTGTAATTTGTGTAATATGATTGTAGGCATTTGCTTTGCTTTGATATTTTACTTTCTTTTAAATGAATACTTTTATAGGTGTTAACAAAATTATGAAGAAATTAAAATAATAGCTTAATTGAACAAAATTTTAAAAGATTTAATTGGAGGAAAAATATAAATTGATAACAAATATGTGATCAATTTATATTTGGGGGTTGTGTAACAGGTCAAATTACGACATTTGAATATTCGCGGGGAATTGGCAGACTGTGACGTCAGTGAATCGGCAGACTTTGACGTCAGTGAATCACATGTTGTCGGAATTGAGATTTATTTAATTAATAACGAAGAAATATATTAAACTTTATACGGGAAAAGATTTGATTAATTAAAATGAAGTAAACATAACCAAAATTCGTGTTTTACAAAAGTACTAAATAGAATTACGCAGAAAAGCCAATTGTGGGATAAATGACTTGTATATTGATGACGTCATAAAGCACATGTTGCTAAAAATTTAAATAAAAAGCTTTGAAAAATAATAAAAAGAAAATAGAAAGACTTAAACTGATTAATTATAGTAAACGTGATAAATTTCGACAATTATAAGAAAAGTGAAGGAAACAGGATTTTTCCGGACATTTGCCATCGTTCAGTGAAACAAGAAAACAGTAACACTACGTTTCGAGATCTGCAATCTGATCTCTTCTTCAGGTAAAGAACTAACCTAATACATAATTACAAACTAAGTTAAAATAAACAAATCTTACTAAAGCGTTGTGGCACGCCTAAGTCAGGAATCACAACCTACATGTTGTTGTCAACTTCACTAACACTAAAGACATGCACTTAATACAAAACTGTACAAAACACTAATCATTAAAACTAAACTACGGAATACAGGTCACAATGCGTCTTCACTCGTCTACTGACCACCTACGACTGACCAGAGGGACTAGCCAATGGCAATCGTGACGGCTGGCTGAAACAAGATGGCGGAAATAGAAGGGAAGGGGAACAGGAATGGGCCCTTTCGTTATTATTGGTTCATGCGAGATGAACTTCTTAAAACCATATTGTGACTCCGCATTGGTTTATTACAAATTTCCGATCCGTTTGATACTTTTGGTTTTCTCTTTAGTTCATTTTTTAGAATTGGCAACCAAAGCGGCCTAATCTCGACTGATGGTTGACTGATTGGTTGGTCTGCCAATTTAATGTATGTTGCCTCAATTAATTTCCTTTTGAAGAAATGTGGTTCCCGATGTATTATGTGGGCTTCATCCCAATTCATATGATGGTCTTCGGACCAACAATGGTGTGCAATTTTTGACTTTTCTGTGAAACCCTTTCTCGTGTTTTCTTTGTGTTCTTTTATCCTTACGTTTAGTGGTCTTTTTGTCTCGCCTATGTATTCCCTATTGCAGCTACATTTTATACTGTAAACACAGTTTTTGGAATCCTGTGTGCCATTTTTTGGTTTTGTTTTTACGTATAAGAAAAGAATCAAATTATATTTATTCGTGAAGACGCTGATTTGAACGGGAGAGGGGATGAGTATTGTTTTGAGTCGGTATGTGTAGTTTTATACGGAGATTCCGTCTTCTCTTTCCAGACTTGAAGCAAGGAGGTTGTGGGGGTTTTGAGTCGGTATGTGGATTCTCCTGAGATAGTAGTGGTGAAATTAATAGGAAATTGTAATATGGTGTATTGAAATTTTAATGAAGGATGGGATATTATGTTAGACTCTTAAATTATCAAAGCAAGGTGAGTGGAATTATATATGTATGGACAGTGTAATATGGAATAAATTAACGTCAGGGTCACTTGGTTTGACTTTTCTTTGAGTATCCCATTTATAAAAAAGTGTGATAGGAACTTTAATGGAGTGATATTAAATTTTTTAACCACTACTCAACCTATTTAAAAACCTGAGATAGACATAGACTTGTTGTTGGTGACAACACCACAGACATTCAAATTTAATAGTAATTTGGTATTAAGTTGGAATAGTATGAGTTAGCTAACACGAAGTAATTTACATCACCAATGAGTCAGTTCTTATCAGTCAGTCCATGAGGACGGTCGTACAGATAAGCCGCTCGTGATTGTGCAATCTGGTCGGCCTGCCCGTCTTGTCCTGTGCGGTACTTATCCTGTGCGGTACCTTTTCTTAAAGTAATTATCCTTAAAACTGTGTCATAAACTTTATTTTTTTTCGTGTGTGAATTTTCGTTAGTATTGATGAAGTTTATTTTTAGTTTGGACTAAAGTTATTTTTGGATTACTAATTATCATTTTAAATCAGGCTTTCCGTTATTTTTTAGTTTTTTTTTACTGTACAGTTAAGTAACTTACAATTACTTACATTTTTATCATGAATTGCGGTAAATGTAGCCGAGACATATCCATTGCTAAAGATGCAGCAAAGTGTGTGGAGTGCGGTCTCAGTTTTCATGTAACGTGTTGTCGCATTCGGACTTTGGCAAAGTTGACATCTATGTCGGCCCGAAATCTGGCCTCGTGGAAGTGTGACGATTGTTCGCAGGATTCATCCTCAGTGGCAAGTCATAAGTCGGACTCGGTCGATTCAAATATTTCTGACATTCTTTTGGCAATACAAAAAGAAATTGCTGTAAGCCAAGCTGCAAATAGAGACGGTTTTAGCGCGATTGAACAGCGTCTAACTGGTTTACAGGCATCTGTTGACGAATTCCATAAGAGACTTTCTTCTTTAGAGGCGGAAAATGTTGAACTTAAAGCAGAATGTGTTGAACTGCGAACTAAAAATGAATCCCTGTCTCGGCGGGTGTTTGACGTGGAGTTACAAATGGCAGATATACAGCAGTACTCGCGAAACCATAACGTTGAAGTTATGGGTGTCCCCGTCACAAAAAGTGAGAATGTTTACGAAATCGTCAAATCGGTGGCCACCGCGCTTGATCTAACTTACGACAGACAGTCTATATCCATTGCCCATCGTTTGCCGGCACCTCGGAGGAAGTCCTTCCACCCCTCTATCGTCGTCCAGTTCGTGTCCCGCTCAACAAAGGCTGAATGGATTTCTGCGGCCAAGAAAAAAAGAATTAAAACTACGGACTTGGCAGCGTCTCTACCGCCTGCGCCGGTATTAGTTCTGGATCATCTCACACCACAGAATAAACATATACTGGGGAGAGCTAAGTCCTTGGTAAAAGATGGACAGCTGGCGTTCGCTTGGTCGAGAGACGGGAAGGTGTTGGTGAGACAGACGGTGGAGTCACCGGCCAGGAGGGTGAGGAGCATCGACGAAGTGGAAGCCTTCGTACGTCCGGTAGTTAGCGGCAGTCCCACGACAACGCAGTAATTTGCCAGAGTTTGAGCGTAGGTTATAGATACTCCATAAATACAGATAAGGACATGGCAAGTAAGACTTTTTTTATTACTGTATGTTAATTTTTGTTTGCAGCATTTATATTACAATTTTTGTTTGACATTATAGTTTGTAGAATTTATTGGCATGTGCATGTGTATTTTTAAATAAGACTTAACAAAGTGAAAAATGAAAATATTTTTGCAGCGACGTTTAATATTAATATAATTACTACTAGGACACTCAGCATTCAAAATTAAATATTGATTGTACTATACCAACCTATAATTAAATTATAAATACGTATGGGTAGAAGTATGTGTGTGTATGCATGTGAGTATATATATATATATATATGTGTGTGTGTGTGTGTGTGTGTGCGTGCGCGTGCGTGTGTGTGTGTGTGTGTGTGTGTGCGCGCGTGTGAGTATGTATGTGTGTATGCACTTGAGTATGTATGTGTATGTGTACACGGGCTAAAGAAAAATATCAAAATAATGTTTTATAAAACAGTTTATCTCATCTTACTATTAGTTATTTATTATTATAAGAATAACAAGTTACTGTAGAAAACAATAATTAATTTATAAATAATATTAATTAATAAATATTTTCATGCCATTGAGATTATAAGTTTCAGAATGTAAATTTTTTAATTCTTTTAACTTTTTACCATTTTTACAGCCATCTTTACTGTCCAAAGGTTAACAGATAATGTGTTTTGCATGGTCAGTGCGATGTTAATTGTATATTAGGTCTAATTTCCGTCTATGTCTTTTTTATATATGGAATAATAATTCTTATAGTCAGTCTTTTGAATATATGACACACAATTATAAGCATGCACATGTCAGAATTTATACTGAAGTATATTTTTAATTTAATTAGTTATTCATATGTTAATAACAATTTATATTTTTGTTTGTGCTAGTTACATTTCATTGTGGCATGTAATATAAGATACGTGATTTATTTTTAGCATATCTATATTTGAAAAGTTTTAATTGCATAAATTTGTAAAGGTGCTTCTTGTTTATTTTAAACATAAGTTGCAGCATAGCATAGATGTACCTATATCGATAATGCTTCTTAAACGTTATTCCATGTATATATTTTATTTTATTTCATATGTATTAAATTAAACAAAAATATTTATTTTATTACTATATCATGTGATATTGGTATTTGGTTTCAACTACATATAAGTTTTTGTTATATTAATATTGTTTTTTTACAGGTAGCTATACATTTGGTTTTAGTTTATTTTGATGATGTTGTAGTTTTTATCAAGTGTAGTGATATCTGTATAGATATATAGAGAGCGGGTGGGCTGAGCATGGTGTACAATGAACAGTTTGCGCAATGGGCGAGATTATGGATGAAATTGTCAATTCTAGAGCTGTGAATGCATGTGTTTATGATTATGTTGATAGTTTTGATTTTTTCTCAGAAAATGAAGACGTAAATAAAAATCGAGTGACAATCCTTAGCTTGAATATTCGTAGCTGTAAAAAGAATTTTGATGAGCTAATTATCATTTTGAACAACTATAAGTTTAAATTTGACATAATTATTTTAACAGAGACTTGGATGGATGAGTGCAGTGTAAATGTGAGTATGGATGGGTATGATAGATTCGTAAATAAGGAAAGTATTAATCAGAATGATGGCGTGATTGTTTTCGTTAATAAATGTTTTTCAGTATGTCATGCGGAAGTGAATCTGAGCGGGGCCACATGTTTGAAACTAGATATAACGTTTGGCAGGGAGCGGATGTCGTTGCTCGCCATTTACCGGAGTCCGTCCGGTGACCTTAACTCTTTCATTAGTGATCTCGAGGTATATCTTGAGACCAGGCACAGGGATCGGGTTCACTGGCTGATTGGTGATATAAATTGTTGTATTTTACCTGAAACCAACGATCCACTGTCACAACGATATCTTGATGTAATGTATGGAGCTGGTTTCATTAGTTGCATTAATGTGCCAACCAGAGTTACTGGATTTTCCAAAAGTTGTATTGATCATATATTTACGGATATTAAAACTACGGACGGTGTTAAGTCGGCGGTCATCAAAGCGGAAATTACGGATCACTATTTTACTGTCTCGCAAAGTCAACAGAGTTTAATTAAAAGTAAAAGAAAACAATCATCTTTAGTTAAAAACACATATATTGACTTTGATATTGTTGGCCGTCTTGTCTCTGAAAGAAATTGGACACCGATTTTAGAGATCGAGGATGTTAATCTGTCTGCATCTAAGTTTGTTGAATATTTGCAAGATATTCTATTACAATCCTCAATTAATAAGAACCCAATTTCTTCTAAGCACGTCAAGCTAAAGCCGTGGGTTACCGTTGGACTAATTAAATCAATTCGAGTTAGAGATAAAATGAGTAAGCAGCTCAAAGGCCAGCCCTTTAATACAATGTTAAAAACTCGTTTCAAGCAATATAGAAATCTCTTAAATAAGACTATTAAATTGGCTAAAGAAATGTATTTTAGAAATAAAATTAATGAATCAAAAAATAATAATAAGCTCTTGTGGAAAAATATTGCTGAAATTATGGACATGAATAAAAAAAAAGATTCCTTTCCTATTGAACAGTTTCTGGACGGCAAACTTAATATTGAGACAAATGATATAAATAATGTAGCTAACACATTAAATGAATACTATGTTAGGGTGGGTGCCAACTTAGCCAGTGCTGTGCCTCCCGTGACTGAAGTCGTTATGAATGACGAGGATTACGGGGCGAATTCTTACTTCCAGCTGGAGCCGATATCCGAGGATGTCCTTGCTCGTGTTGTACAAAACCTTAGAGGCGGGTCTGCTCCGGGAGAAGATGGAATCCCGGCTACTCTTATCAAAATGTTTTTTAATTTCTTAAAGCTTCCACTTCTACATATTATAAACAATAGTATATCACAGGGAATTTTCCCAGCATCTTTTAAAATGGGTAAAGTAATCCCAATCTATAAGGGAGGCCCAAAAAATCGATGTGTTAGCTTCAGACCAATAACTTTAACTAGTGTTTTATCTAAATTATTGGAAAAATGTGTCAGAATTCAACTCGAAAAATATTTAAACATCAATAATATTCTTGTACAAAATCAATTCGGTTTCAGAAAAGATAAGAATTTGAATGACGATTTATATTTGCTAACTAAAAGTGTTCATGACACGATTAGCCGTAATAAAAAACCATTATTGATTTTTATAGATTTAGCTAAAGCTTTTGATACAGTTGATAGACAACTATTACTACAAAAATTAAAATATATTGGAATACAAGGGAACTCTTGGAGATGGTTCAAAAGTTATTTGTCCGATCGGTATCAAGTTGTTTCCGTTTTGGGCCATACAAGCGTTCCTCAAAAAATTGAGTATGGGGTTTTGCAAGGCAGTACTCTTGGACCCTTGCTTTTCTTAATTTTTATTAACAATCTAGGAAGATTGACTTTGTTTAAAGGACAGATATTTCTTTATGCGGACGATACCGCTTTGTTATTTGAGGGTGAAAGCTGGGAGGAAGTGAGGGATGTGGCTGAGCGCGGTCTACTCACTGTCAAGCGCTGGTTTGATCAATGTCGGCTCACAGTTAATATAGCCAAAACCAAATGTATGCCAATCTCTATACGAGCTGACGGCGATCCTTTTGTTTTTAAGCTACGGTTGCATACTTGTCGTGGCCAGGATGGATGCGTTTTGTGTGAATGTATTGATAGGGTGAGTGAGTATAAATACTTGGGTGTAGTTTTTGACAATCGTTTGAAGTGGTGTAATCACGTAGCTTACATGCGGAATAAACTTCGTAAATTTATCTTTATATTCTGTAATCTGCGTAATATACTTACAATAGATCTTTTAAAAACTGTATACTATGCTTATGTGCAATCAATTCTTCAGTATGGTAATTTAGCATGGGGTGGCTGTTTCCAAAATAACCTTGCTCCCTTAGAAGTCGTTCAAAAAACTATTATAAAAGTAGCTCTGAAGCGAAATCGTACTTATCCAACCAATTTATTGTTTGAAGAATTTAAAGTTTTTAACGTCTCGCAATTATATATCCGAACATTAATTTTGTACATTTTTCAACATCGAGATTCAATTTTCATTCACAGTAACCAGAGCCATTTTACGCGTTCTTCACTTCATAACAGAATTTTTGTTCCTAGACTCGTTAAAGCCTTTAATTCAACATCATCTCACTATATTGCTCATATAATTTTCTCAAAATTACCATACTTTATAAAAAACCCAAGACCTTGCACTATTAGTACGTACAAAAAATTAGTCAATAAATGGTTAGTAGATGCTGGGCGAGATGGATTTCGTCAGTATTTTTCCTCAATCTACACCTAGATATGCTTTTTTTATGTATTAAATTTCTGTTATATTTTTGTATTACAATCAATGTTAGTCTGAGTGTTTGGTTAGTTTGTACAATCGTTTTGACTGCAGGCCAACGAGTACGTGTAGTGCGTGCATGTGTGCGTGTGCGTGATTGGTGTGTGTGTGTGTGTGTGTGTGTGTGTTTAGTGTGTGTGTGGTCCAAGTCTCTCTCTACTTATATCGGCTAATTTCTAATTAAGTCTTTCTGATTGCTCTTTTTTATGTAAGTTACAAGTTTTTATAAATTACATTTTTAAGTCTTCAAATTATATTTTCTAAATAAGTATATTCCTTTCAAATTTTAGATTATTTATTAACTGAATTTGCTCATGTATTCCATGCTCTGGCCTTGTATAGTTTATTTTAGAGTTTAAATCTTCATTTCTCATTTGTTAATGAAAATGTTTTTATTAATGACAATTCATTTTCTTATTTTAATTTAAGTTTTTTGTGTGTTATTGGTAGTGCAGACTGAGGAACTCGTTTCCCCACACACAGGCTGATGCCCATGTGGGGATAATTTCCTATAAGATTTTTGTTATGCATTATATTTAATTCTGTACATAAATTTTGGAAATAAATAAATCAATAAATCAATCAAATCAAATCAAATGAGAGGGAGCACATTTTGAGTAGTGATTGGGAGAGGATTGGGACAGCAATTTGTTTATCTGGAAGGTGGCAGAGTTTCAAGCAGTACCAAGGGAACGCAGCTAGCTTTGGGCAGATTTTGAGCAAGATGGCGACCAACACCATCCGGAGCAAAATGGTACAGCAACGTGGGACTGGTAACAAAAAGGCGCACAACTACATGGGGCGTCAACAACACTAAAAAAGTGGTAATGGCGTTGTTGGATAAACTCCAAAATGCATATGGAACTATTGAAGGCTTACATTTGTTCACCGATCGTTACAGTAGAGCTACATAAAAAAGGTACATTTCACGGGCACTGTGAACGGAAATAGAAAGAATCTTCCAATCCAAATTACGGCTAATCCTAAGTTAAAGAAGAGCAAACAGTATCTTTTAAGAAAAGATGGTAATGCTGACGATCCTTCATTTGTAGACGTTTTAGAGTGGAAGGACAAAAGACCTGTAACAATGCTAACAACATTATACGGACCTGAAAATCAGACTGTCAAAAGATACGTGAAAGGTGGAATACAAGAATCTGTAGTAAAACCTTCAGTCATTTGCCACTACAGCTGATTTATGGGTGGTGTAGACTTGGCGGACCACTATATTGCTAGTTACTCTTTTATCAGAAAAACAATGAAATGGTGGCGTAAAATTTTCTTTTGGGCATTAGAAGTTGTAATCGTTAATTCATTTATATTGTATAACACAAACAGGCAACCTGGTGCTAACTAATGAAACAGAGTTTATAGAAATAAATTGGTAGAATATTTAGTCTGTGATGTAAGAAATGTTTCTACTAGGAAGCGACAAGCGCCAGGAAAGATCATTTCAAACACGTTTCAAAATTAATGTTTGGGCTGGTCTGTTAGGGGACCAAATGATAGGACTACACTTTTTTGAAGAAAGCTTAACCGGAGAAAGTTACCTGCAGTTCCTTCAGCACAACCTTCCAGGTTTTTTTATGGAATTGACAAATAATCTGCAAACACATTTCTAATCTGGTTTGCCTTTTTCCCTCCTACTCTAGTTTGGTTCTGAGTTGGTACAAATTCGATATCCTCGAATCCGACAACTTCCAGTGTGTCCTCATAGTTGAATCCATCTCGCTCCCTAATTACATTGTTATTAAGATGTAATTAGAGAGCGAGCTTTCACAATATCAATACAAAAGTTTGGATTCACATTGAGAGGGCGATGAAAGATTCTAAATTTGTTGCTTAATATACCAAAAGTACATTCAATATATCTTCTTGACCGGCAGATTCTGTAGTTGAAAGCCCTTTTTGTAACAGTCAGTTGTTTTTCCCCCATTTGGCCTTTGTAAATGTACTGAGAGGCCAAATGCCTCGCATGACTCTGTTGTGAGTTTTGGTAGGAACCCATCGACAAGACTTGTCCATATAGACTGGCAGACTTGCTTAACAAATTTTGCTATTGTAGATTTTCCCAGTCTGTATGAATAATGTAGGTCAACAAACGTACAACTGGTAGCAAGATACCTGAAAACAAAAGCGGTATCAATAACATGTAAAATGAGAATGTATGTATAAAAATTATTTCACAACAAACAGATTGTTGAACTAAAGACTTAGTTAGAGTTATATATGTCGTATTTCATTAAACAGAGTCTACATGTACGTGTTTTTTGTTTCAGGACAATTGATTCTGAAACGATGGAACAATATCCGTGACCAGTGGATGAAATGGAAGAAAAAAGAAAAAGACTCCAAGAAGTCTGGGCTGGAGCCTCAAAATTAAGAAAACATATTTACCATGAAGCACTGCAATTCCTAGAAAAGGTAAGAGTGCATGCCGAAACTACGTCAAATATCCAAGGGGAAGGTCAACAAGACGACACTGTTGATGAAGCTGGGATCGACTCTCAAAACACTCAACAAACTACAAATACTGTACCTAATACGGTCTACAAACCTACTGTTGTCCAAAAAAAGTAGAAGAAAATGGACTATTCCGAGTTAAGGATGCTGAAGGTGGTGGAAACTCCGCAACAAGATGGAGATCGACATCTTTCCTTTTATAAAGAAATAATTCCTTCCATTTCCAAATTCACCGAGCCACAGATTGTAGAGTTTCAGTTGGGAATACTGCAATTGGTTCAAAAAATGCAACAAACCACACCACCAACACAGGTACCACATAATATTGTCCATTCAACAGCCACTTTCGATTCAAGTACAACAACTTTTCGATCAACAACAATAGTACATGCTGATGCATCAACCCAACACAGGTTGTAATATTTTGGGGCCTTATTTTTTGCCTTTATTTATTTTAGCCGGACAAATAGATAGAATTTAAACATGCAAGCAAAATATAGTAAAATCTTATATAACTAATAACAGGCCAATGACGCTATAATACTAAAATGCAGAAAACAGTCGGTCATGCATACCTTAACCTAATAAAAACTATAAAACTTAACAATCAATAAATACAATAAAAACTAGTCAATAATTAAAACATGCAATAAAATGTAATAAATAGGTTAACAATATAATAAATGGTCAATAAATAAGTTAATAAATAAAATTGGGACGGATGATGAGACGACTATCCCACGTACTGCCGGATGCCCGTCACGTGCTCCACGTAAATGTCCCGGCTCCATTTGATGGCCTCGGAGACGCAGCGCCTGGCCAGGGCAGCACCCCTGCGGCGATCAACTCCCAGGCGGCTGAGGGTAGTCCAGTTGGCGGAATCCCAGGCGCCTAGGGACCCCACCACGAAGGCGTCTACAGTTGTTCGGTAGCCCCCAGCCGAGAGCAGTCGTGCCACAGGTGCGTACTTCTCCACCTTCCTCTCCCTGGCCGTCGTCACCGACTGCCAACCGTCTTCATAGGGCACCGTGACGTCGACTACACGTACAATCTTGTTTCTCCGGTCGATCGTCACGATGTCCGGTCGGCAGCTGGCCACCTCCTCCGGGACCTCCACGTCTGGTACCAGCTCCTGGAACGGCACCCTCTTGTCCAGACGAGTCTCCTCCTGAGGGTGCCCACGGATCTCCGATGTCAGAAGTTCCAGGATGGCGTCGTGTCGTCTTGTTATGACAGGCATCATAGGAAGGCAGTGACATAGCACGTGGGCAGTCGTCTCATCATATCTTCCACATCTTCTGCAGCGGCGGTCCTCATTCCCCCACCTCCGACACCCGTTCAGCGGCAAGGTGTTCAGCCGCGCCCGGTGAATAAACCGCCAGTCAGCAAAACGGGTGTGTCGGCCTCCGCGCATCATGTGATTGGAGGTGGGGCAAGTCGTCACGACTCGAGCCACCCTGCCTTGGTCCGGCTTCGCGGCAAGGGTAGCCCGGCCGTGGAGCTGCAGTGCTCGCCGCAGTGCCGACGCCAAGGACTTCCGGCTCCTCCCGTCCACGGTGATTGGCCGTCCCGTACCAGGCATCGTCATTTGAAATGTCCGCCCCTCCTCACTCCACCCCCACCGGAGCGTAGGCAGACGCTTGGAGAGGCGGTTCCTCGCCGTCCGGGCCGCAGAGAAGGTGGTGGTGACGTTGGAATTCCCCGCCGCGTCCCCGTTGAGGTAGTCGACGAGTCGTCCAACGTCGACCCGGTCAGCAGAGCGATGCCCAGCAGACACGGCCAGGCCCTCCAGGGCAAGACGGGAGATTCTAGGGTCAGGGGATGTTAGGAGCCGGAACGCATGCCCTACCGCGGCTAAGTCGGCTTGGTCGGAAATCGGTAGCAGACCCGCGCCGCCCCACGATGGTGGGAGCTCGACCAGCTCCACGCTGGCTCGCGAGGGGAGGCCGAGTGTCCTCTTGCCTTCCGCCCTCATCAAGGAGCCCAGCCCCTTTAGGGAGGTCTTCCTGATCCTCGCCGTCCTGAGGTTAAAATCCAGCTGGGGGACTATGAATGTCCTGACCGCGTCCAACTTCTGCCATGGCGCGAGCCCACTGGCAAAAATTTTAGCGGTCTCCTCTTCCAGCCTGGCAATGGTGGCCACTGGGGTCTGGTCACCTCTCATCCCAGTGGGCACACCAAGGTGGTCGTAGGTTTCTCCATCCTCAAGGACGCGGAGGGGGGAGCCGTAAATGGTGAACGCGGTTGGCCTCACGGTTCTGCCGGCGACATGAAGTGTCGCACTCTTCTCAGGCTTGAACCTGAGGCCAACCCAGGTCGCCGCCGAAGAAGCGGAGTCCAGCAAGGCCTGGAGTGAGGCCTCTGACCTAGCCACGATGGCCAGGTCATCGGCATAGGCCAACACGCTGACCCGCTCCCCGTGCAGCGACACACCGTGCTCCCCCTCCAATGCGAGTACTGGGCGGATTAGGTACTCCATGACGAGGTTAAAGAGCACCGGAGACAGAGGACAGCCCTGGCGGACTCCAGCCTGGAAGGAGATGGCCGGAGTGACCCCACCAGAGTGCCTGATGGTCGTAGCACTCCCCTCGTACAGATCTTTGATTAGGGCCAGCTGGGCCTCCGTGAGGCCCGCACTACGCAATGCCGCCACAACAGCCGAGTGAGGGACACTCCCGAAGGCAATAGCCAGGTCGAGCCACGCTACACATAGTTCCCCACCCCGTCGTCGTGCCTCAGCCAGCAGCTCCTGGAGCACACAAAATTATGCTCCAAGCAGCCCTCGGACGCAGTAAACCCCTTCTGCGCCCAAGATAGGAGGCGATTGTCCGACATCCACGATGAGAGGCGATGAGCCAATACACTGCAGAACAGTTTGCCTGCAGTGTCTGACAGCGCAATGGGCCGCCAGTTGGTGATCTCATCGGGGGCCCCCTTCTTGTGAATCAGCACCGTGGATGAGACCTTCCACGACGGCGGGAAGCGGCCGGCCGCCAGACAGATGTTATAGATGGCGGAAAGCACGTGGCCAGATGGGTCACGGCGGCGCCAGATGCCATACTTAACGCCATCCGGGCCCAGAGCGGTGTTGGCGGTTCTCCGGAGCATCTTCGCTACTTCCCTCGGCTCGGTCCGGTCTAGTAGCGGGGGCGGGGAAGCCGCAGCGGGTATCGTACAGCCAGGGGGAGGCTCAACGGCACAGCCAACCTTCGCCGAGTACGATGAGGTAAAATAAGCCATAATGGCTTCCTCCGCGATGGAACAAATCGGCGAGGAGGCCTCTAGAACCTCCCTTATGGCTCGCTTGGGGGCAGTCCGATATAAATTTTGGATTCGCGCCGCCTCGCGCACATCGCGGTCGCCGTCGCGGCGCGGACGCCGGGGTCTAGATGGACGATTTTCCCCCGGCCGCGGCTGTCGCGAGGGGATCGGTGCCGGCGACAGTGACGTCACCAGTTCCGCCAGAGTGGCCAAGAAGGCGGCCCACTCCATGCTAGGGGTGAATTTGGCAAGCCACTCTCTCTGCCATGGCGTTAACTTCTCCCTCGGTGAAGCGGGAGGGTCCGTTGGCGAGGGGGGGGCCCCAGGTGGGGACGGTGACGGGGGGGACCCTGGCAGAGGCCGATCTCTCGGCGATAGGCCGAGTGGTGGAGTCACCGGGAGCGACAAGTCGCCGGGTGGAGACCGCACTGGGAGCGGAGGTGAAATGCTCTCCACAGAGCTTACCGACCCGCCCATGCGGCCGCGACGCCGCATGGCGCCTCTAGCGACAGCCGCAGCCGCCGCAGCCCGGATCATTGGCGGGCCAACCGGAGACCCAGAAGAAGATGATCCGGGGGGGGAGCCGCGGCCCGCCGGTGCAACGGCATTCAGCGGCACGCGAGGGGGCGTATGCTGCACCTGCACAACAACCATGTAGTTGCACCATGGTTACACACAACAGCTAACTTCAAGAGCAAGCGAAACTCGTCCCACCTATCTACAACAAGCTGTACAACAGGCTAGGCCTAGTCCGGCCGAATCAGATCTAACATAGATGGAAATATGTCACCTGACGACAGTGACGTCGTATACTATCCCAGTTCCGATTTTTTATAATGAAAAACGTTATTGTATAAGTACAGCAACTTAAAGTTAGGTGGAGGGTACCCTTACTGTAAAATGTTAATTGTTCTTAAATTGAAGACAATTGTTCATTAAACATAGTTTTAAATTGTCGTTATGGTTATATTTTATGGTACCTCTAAATTAATGTAGAATTATTCTGACATGTAAAAATTAGTTTGTGTTTACTAAGAAATTGTCCATTAATAGTTACACCTAAATGAATTATTTAAGTTAACATCTCTTCTAGATAACTTAATTCAACTCTTACCTTAAGGTCACTGCCAGCATTTCTTCTGGTTTAATGCAGTTCCTCATGTTGGTATCCTGTCTACCAAGCTGTGGTGATATCTTTTGGAGCACCTTATCGAAAGTGGAGACAGGCATGCGAAAATAGTTGAAGAATTTTTCTTCATCTACTCTTAATTCTAAAAATAGAGCATTGAAGGTTTCTCTTCTGCACTACAGGATGTAGCCATACACTTCTATTACGTTTCTTTTTACGTCTGTGACGCAGTAAACAAATCACTGCTAATAGTTTACGTCTATTTTCGTCCATGATCAAGCCGAAAATGACGACAAGTGGAATAAAATCTACCGGATAGGAGTTTGCTCTGATGTAGTGTGCTGTTCCATCAAAATATCGTCCGTCCGGGCAGTCACCCGGACCGTGTGACCGCAGCCTAACGTGGTCACCAGTTACTTTGAAATAGAAGCTTTCTTAGCCTTCATCTTAAACATGGGCCTAAATAAGAGGCCTAAAACTGATAGTTACTGGAGAACGAAAATTAAAAGTCATGGCTTGCCCTGGTTCGGAGAGATGTTCAGCCGTGACGATTCTTTCGTATGGCAGATTCCAGTGCCTTTCCTTGGCCAGGTGAGTCAAATTACGATCCGTATCTAGGTTCTCTATGTTAGTTGAACATACCAATAGGGTATTCAGACGGCATTACGTACCACATCGAGAATTTTCCGTGAGTTTGATCGGAACCAAATGCCACACTTCAATCACTCAGTACCTCCCTAACAAACATCATCATAGGTGGGGAATCAAGTTGTGGATGATGTGTGATTCAGTCTCTAACTATTGTCTCGGAGTCTTCTGTTATAAAGACAAAAAAATGATGAGTTGAACGAGAACAAACAGCAAGGTTCGGCTTATAGAGTTGTTGTCAAGTTAATGGAAATGGGACAATATCTAAACAAAGATTACCACATATTTGTCGATAATTTTTGTATGCCTATTCCCTTGAAAAGGTATTTATTTTCCATGAAATATATCTATATCACTGGCGCTGTAAGAAGGAACAGGCAAGAGATGCCAAATAGGATAAAGGAAAAGTTTGGTGATGGTCAACAGTGCTACATGAGAAACAAAAGTTTATTTATGCTTAGTTACCGACAGAAAAAAGCCAGATAAACCCAGTCATTTTGCTATCAACTGACAGTTTTATAGAAAATAAAAAAGCAGATATGATTAATAAATACAACATGTACATGGGAGGGATTGACACTTCTGATCAAATGTTGTTTTGCTATCTGGACGAGCGAAGGACCCTGAAGTACTAGCGTAAGGTAATTTTTAATATTATGGCCAGAATGGTTTTAACCCTTTGAGGACCAAGCGTGCGATTTTTGGACGTCAGGAACTTGTGCTAAAAGGACCAGGTGGTCGATTTCTGGACGGTCGTAATTTATGCGAAAAGTACAAAGCTGTCGATTTCTGGACGTCAAAGTTTATATGATACTTTGAAATAAAATATTGTAACCACAGCTGAGATTCTTATTTCCTTTTAAAGTTGACTTCATACTTTATGTAAAATCATGTTTAAGTCAATTGAAAACATCATTGAAATCAACTACAAAGCTTTTATAATAACGCTATCAGCTGACTGCTGCTCGGTTCTTTGTCCGCTTCAGACAGCGAACCGACGACGAGTGAATACTATGATATTCCTCGACAATCAAAGCGACCTAAACAACAACCTAGATCTATGCTGGTAACCTTTACCTACACCTAGGCAAGGAGCTATATTTAGCGATGAATCTGATGATGTTGTAGGTCTAGTAACCTGTAATAAATAGTTCAGATGAAAATGACAATAGTGGCCAAAACCCAGAAATTTAGGGAAAAAGTTAGTGAGAACGATGCCAATGCCACACCTTTTGTTCACAACTTTTAGTATCTTGAACAGACTGGTCCAAGGCATTGCAATTTTGATCCCAGCACCACAAAACCAATCAAATACTTTGGGCTATTTTTTACTACCTTCCTATTGTCTATGTTTGTTACTGAAACTAACAGGTATGAAACAAAGAGCAAGAGGAAATAACAATTCACCACACAGTAGTTTCAAATCTTGGTCCCCTGTGACACTAACAGAAATCAAAGCTTCTATTGCTGTTGTAGAAAATATGGGTTTAGTGCGAAAACCAAAAATCAAGTCATACTAGTCTAAAACAGGCTAATAACACCTTGGTTTGGTAAAATGTTTCCACGCTTACGGTTTGAGTCAATCCTCTCATTTTTTCATTTTAGTAGATAACAGTAAACTACCAAAATGTACTAAACCTGGTAATGATGGGGCTCAACAGTTTCAACCCTTACAGGACCATTGTAATAGACTCTTTCGTTATTATTATTGTGGGCACTAGCAACTTTCTATTGACAAAAGCCTTATAGGCACCAAAAACCAGACATCGTTGATGCAATATCTGCGAAATAAACACCACCACCGCTGGGGCATAAAAATGTGGGTTTTGTTTGATGCTATTTCTAAATATTGCCGTAGCTTTTTTTAGAAAGGTGCAAGGTCACAAGAGGATAAAGGTGAGATAAAGCAAAATGGATTAGCCTATTCAGTAGTTTCAAAGCTTCTGGTAGCCTGTAATAACTTTTACAAAGGATACCACGTTTTTTGTATATATTTTCAAGTCTACCCCTTGTGAAGATGTTATATTCCAAAAGTACCTTCTTGACTGGAACCATTCGTAAAAACAGGAAGGGTCTACCTAATGAAATAAAAGATAAAATAGAACCAGGACTATCAGTTTACTGCTAAAAGGAAAATACAGTCATTTTGTCATATCGTCAAAAGAAAACACAAAACACCCTCTTATTTCCAATCCAGATATCATCCAAACCAGGAATAAAACAAGTTGAAATCACAACAAAGAGGCGTGGAAGGGAAACTACAGACAAAAAGCCATCAATAATTCAGGGCTACAACCACTACATAGGTGGTATAGATCACCGACATGATGTTGTACACATACCTGGATGAAAGGCGGACCATAACGTATTGGAAAAAGGTTGCCTTTAACTTTTTTCCAAGAATGACTCTAAATGCTTATGTTATAATAAGGAAAATTCTTTGAACAGCCTATTAAAGCCAATGTCAAGATATCAAATTATAGTGAGCATTATTGACAGTATAAGTGATGAATGGTTTGCTGCAAAACAAGTTGCTCCTGGTGGTGGTGGTGGTGGTGGGGATAATAGGGGACTGAGAGGCCTTGAAAGATTACCTGACAACAAAGTAAAGACTTGTTGGGTCTGCACAAAGTATGATTCTATTTCGGTGTTGTTAATATTATTTTATTATTGTATATAAAACTTATTTTATGTGTATTCTGTTATAGATGGATCTTACATCAAGATTGACACAGCTTGCTAACTCTCTCCCCCAGGGTTCCGATGGTGGAGTTGACAGCTCCCGAGGGATACTCCGTGCTAGGGATGCGAAGAGTGAAAACTAAATACGGAGCTTCGACAGTAGCCACGCTCCGCTGTCCTAACGGGGCAAAGGTATCAACATTGCTCCCGGCTCGGTTTTCCTCCGAGCTCTCAGATGCCGATATCTAGGAGCTATCCGAGGGAATGTATTTCCTGAGGTATGCGGGGCGTAGCCCCAATGTAGCCATTTATAAGAAGTGAATAAACTTTCTTTATTCCAACTCTGTTGTTGTTTTTATTTTACAGTCTTCTCTTTGCACATGTGGATAGACCTACTGGGAAAGGGACCACGTAAAAAATCTCCTAACGCACCGAGACCCTACCTTATGGGTGGTGTGGGAACTCGGGTCGATAAGGAAAACCGCGAAGAAGCCTGCACTTGCATATAAGCGGCGACTGCATGTGCACCGCGCATTCGATAATCATGTACAGTTGCGAGCAGCTTGTAGTGGCATCATCCTTGGGGGCGAATGCCGTGTCCGCAGCCCTGGTAGCAGTCCTCTGCTGCACACGCCGGCCTCTCGAAGTTGGCAACACTCCCTTGGTGATGCTCCTGGTGAGTCTCCTCGCCATCGCTGCGACCCTCGCTGCTGCTGCTGGTGGCAACGAGCCGCCTCCACGGAAAGTCTCTCGATTGTTGGTAATGTTTATTAATAATAATATATTTAAGGGCAGTCTGACATGAAAAAAAATTTTTTTTTGGGGAATTTTGGTTTTTTATTTATTAATATTCTTTTAGAATTTTCTCTTTAAAATGGTATATAATATACCTTATTACTATAATATTAACCTTATATAAAAAATATATATATATAAAGGCTTGCAACTGTTGTTTGGCGTTGAGCACCACTCCTTATAGTAAACAACAATCTATAAAATAGATTATTAATTGGTTTTGTTATGTTGGTATGTTTTGCTTTTTAGTCTGGTTTTAGCTGATATCACACACTGTCAGCAATATGACAGATGTCATCTGTTGTTATTATTTTATGTTGGAGGTTATTTGTGAAGTTTTGAAATACTGTGTTTTGTGATTTGCAAGTTTCCCTGTTGTTTTTATTTGTAAAGGAGTTTATTGTAATTGAATGTAGATTAAAATGGGTAATAAGAAGAGAGTAGGAACTAAGAAACTATGTTACAAGAAGAAGACTGTTGTTCGTAGCAAGAAAAACAGTAGTAACTTCAGGTAATGAAGAGGATAGGCCTTAGAACACCCAAAGTTGTTTCCACATCCAATGAGAAATTGAGCCCTAACCTAGCCTGCTATGATAATTCAACTGATACCTTACAGTATGGACATAGTAAACATTGTACAGCTAGAATCAGTTTTGAAAGATGTTGCAGTGTGTAGGGTTTGTCATGGCAACCTATCATTTAGTCGAAAACCATTAGCAGGGCTCGCAGTACAAATTTTCCGTCTCCTGTAGCTGTGGCATGACAAAAGCTTTTGAACAACTGTCCCAAAGCAACAGATATTAGGCCCTAGGCCTATTGAGGCACCAAGCAAAAGTTCACAATGCTACTATGACTTGAACCTAAGGTTAGTATACGGCTTGCGTGTAATAGGAAAGGGCTATACTGCTGCCCAAACTCTTTGCGGCATGATGAATTTACCCGCTCC
This sequence comes from Homalodisca vitripennis, assembly GCF_021130785.1. NCBI lineage: Eukaryota > Metazoa > Arthropoda > Insecta > Hemiptera > Cicadellidae > Homalodisca > Homalodisca vitripennis. Next base: position 373,769 of record NW_025776145.1, read on the forward strand.
GCCCAGCAAGTTCAATCAACATGAACAGTTTTTGTCCAGCCATGTAGAAAGTGTGTGTGAAAACTCTATGAAGAGAGCAGTGACAGAAGCAGTTATTGAAAATGGAAAATTCTAATGACTTATGTGTTGCGGTTGACGGAAGCTGGCAAAAGCGAGGCCACACCTCGCTAAATGGCGTTGTCACAATTACTTCAGCAGATACGGGTAAAGTAATAGATATTTATTCAATGTCAAAATACTGTAACTGCCCTCAGAGAACAAAGCAACCAACACTTAGAAATATGCAAGGCAAATTATGTAGGTAGCAGTGGAGGTATGGAAGCTGAAAGGTGCGACTGCAATGTTCAAAAGAATCCGAGACTAAATACGGTGTTTCGCTATGTGGAGTACCTTGGAGATGGTGACTCCAATGGCTATGCAGCAGTTGTGGCAGAAGCACCATATGGCCCAGATGTGTCCATTCCAGAAGTTGGAATGTGTAGGACACGTCCAGAAGAGGATGGGGACAAGAATAAGGGACTTTATCATGAAAAATAAAGGCTTGAAGCTTTCTGACGGAAAATCTCTTTCTGGGAAAGGTAGGCTAACAGGGAAGGCGATCCAACAAATCCAAATATACTATGGACTAGCCATCCGTAGGAATACACACAGCGTGGAAGCCATGAGGCGAGCAGTTTGGGCGTTGTACTGTCATGTTCAGTCTACTAACGATACGCCTTTACATATTTTATGCCCAGACACCGAAGACACATGGTTGTAAGTATAACAAAGCCGCCAAAAGAAAAAACTAAATATGACCACAGCCAGCATTTTCACCTCTCACCTGTTCTAATGAAAGCAATCAAACCTATTTTTAAATCTTTGTGCAGGCCTAGAACTACTCAGAAAATGTCTCAAAGGAAAAATCTCAAAATCCTAATGAGTCTATGAATAATGTCATTTGGGCTCGGCTCCCTAAACGCACCTTTGTTACACTAGGTGCTCTTAGGCTAGGTGTCTATGAGGCAGTCCTATCATTCAATGATGGGTACAGCTCCAAAGTGAAAAGTTTTAGAGCACATTGGGGCTAGAACCAGGACTTTTTTTTTTTTTTTTTTTTTTTTTTTTTTTTTTTTTTTTTTTTTTTTTTTTTTTTTTTTTTTTTTATTAGGGCCATAAAACACAAGAGGTTATCAATGGCCTCTAGATTCAAGACAACAGCTCATGTTGTGGCGTTGTCATTTGTTGGTAGTACGTATAAGGTCGTGAGAACATTAAATAAATTAGTTTAAGTCTAAGCAATAACAAAGTATATACTATATACTAAATAACAATGCAACAAACTCAACAATCAATGTTATTGTCAGAGTGGCTGTAAATGGGCCACTATGACAACAATTAAAAACGAAATAATAGGGAAATAGATACTGAATAATTTTATAACAAAACAAGAACATGGTGGAGCATGGCTGTAGGTGGGCCATCCTGATTCTAATAGCTTAGGATCTAGGCAACAAGAGTAATAAATCTATTAAATACTAAATAACAAGCATAAACCTGGGAACAAAAACAACGTAGGTATCAAAGTATGGAGGAATAAAATAATTAAAAATTAAATCTTGCTTACTAGGGAGGATGCTGTTAAAAAGGCGAAGAGCCTCCTCACAACAGTTTCGTCATCACCTAGCACATCCCTTAACGAAGCTGGCAGATTGATAGCTCGACGGCACCTTGAGTAGCAAGGACAGTCGACCAGCACATGCTTCACTGTAATAACAGTGTCGCATGTGGCGCAAATCGGTGGGTCCCCCTCGATTCATAAGGAAGCCGTGAGAGAGCAGTGTGTGGCCAAGACGAAGGCGACACAACACCACCTCCTCACGCCGACTCCGGCGATGAGCTGTACCCCAAGGGTCTTGTGCAGTCTTTGATGATTCTTAGCTTGTTGTTTGTTAGACCGCCTGCCATTCGGAACTCCACATAGTTTTTAGCTTGGCTTTCACCACAGGAGTGATGTCTGATGCCACCATCCGTAAGGTGAATGGTTGGAGCTCCAAAGCTTCTTTTGCTCCTCTGTCTGCCAGCTCGTTGCCATGGATGCCTACGTGTCCGGGAACCCAGACAAAAATAACAACCACTCCCTCCGACTGTAGCTTGTGTAGTGAGGACCAGATACTTCGAACCAAGATGTTCTTAGAGTACATGTCGCCAATTGCTTGCAGACTACTAAGAGAGTCACTGCAGATTTACCAACTTACCAGTTCTAGACCACGTAATGTTCAGGGTCTTTCTGTATAGCTGTCAGTTCAGCCCGTGTAACAGAGGAGTCGCTGGGGAGTCGGAAACCGTATCGTCTACCCGCAGTAACAAAAGCGCAACCTGTCCTCGGACCATCCTTTGATCCAATCTGTGTATATCACATCGCACGGAGAGAGTTGTTGTAAGATTTGACGGAATTCTTGATGATATATGGTGTCCGGTGTCGTATGTTTTTTAAAGGTGGAGAGGCTCAAGATTATTTTCTGGTGGAGTTACGGACCAAGGCGGGACATCGCACTGATGCAACTCCCTGACCTCGTAATCGGTTAGACCTATCTGAGAATTGTATGATATAGCTCTTATACCAATTGGTGCAGGGTGCCTCGGTTTAGTAATGAAACTGATCGTGTAGTGAATTGTTTAGGACCCAGTCGTAGGCGGGATTTAAAGGTTTGGACATGAGTGTGTGGACGTAATTCAATGAAAGTTGAACTCTTCTATGACCTAAGCGGAGGCTCTCCTGTTTCGGCATATATACTAATCACAGGGCTAGATCGCAATGCTCCCGTGGCCAGTCTTAGAGAAAGAGTTGTGGATTGAGTCTAGCATCTTGAGTGCATTAGGTCTCGCTGATCCATAAACCTGACATCCATAGTCCAAGCAGGAGCGTATAAAGGCTTTATAGAACCTGAGCATGCAGGTCCTGTCTGCCCCCCAATTCGTCCCACTCAGAGCTCTGATAAGGTTTTAGCCGCTTAAGGCATTTAGACTTAAGATTTTTAAGGTGTGAAATCCAGGTAAGGCGGCGATCGAAGGTTAGGCCTAAGAATTTAATTTCTTCACAAGGCGTTATTCTCTGACCCTTTAAAAAAAGTGTTTAACCAGGACTGAATATGCGGTTAGCTTTAAAACGTCTCGACACCCAGCGGATTCGCAAAGCAGATAAAGCGGCTACCGACATTGAAAAAAAAAAAAAAAAAAAATCAGGCAATCAAGGACTTTAGCCAAAAGGAAGCTGGAGGATCTGTATCAAGAAGCAGAGGATCCAGACAACCCTTCCTACAGTGCAGGCCATCATTAAACCAAGGTATGAGTCCAAAATAATTCTACCTTCTTGCTTTTTCTTGATTTGCCGAAACTTGTTATTTTTTAACTTTGGGGCCCTATAACTCAAAAAACTACTAGGCCTACCCCAGTCAAATTTTTTATACAGTATTCTACTTACTATTGCCTAGTTCCCCTCATGGGAATTTATAAATATCTCTTGTCAATGAGGCACAGTAAACATTTTTACTTATAAAAAAGTTAGTTAAAAACAATAAATTATAAAAAAAAATTATAACTTTTTAATTTTTTTTTTTTTTTCAAATTTAAAAAACCTCATGATAAGACCTAGATTATAAGCTATTTAATAAGTAAAATAAAAATCAGGACTCTATCTATAACCATTACAGAGATATAGGTTCCCAAGTTAACATTATGTTCTTTATGGAGGTCGGACTGCCCTTAAATATTAACTTCTAGACTATCTTTCCCTGAAAGGTTTTTATTTATTTAATTTCGACTGCTGGTAATGTTTATTAATAATTTAACAATGTTTTCCTTGAAATGATTTTATTTATTAATTGCGAATGCTGACAATATTTATTAGTAATTTTTATGTTTTTACTTGAAAATGTTTTGAATGCACTATATTTTTAATTTAAGGACCTTGACACTCAGGACTCTCCAATGTCACCTATTCCCGTGGAGACTGAAACAGCCTGGGGACGACGGTGAGGATGCTGATGATGAGGTAAATATATGAAAGTGTGCTTGTGCGTGTGAGTGACTGTTTGCGCTAGGGACATTAATAAAATAATTTGTTCGTTACTTTCAGGTCTATGATTCCAACGCTACGACGTTGGTGGAGAATCAAAGACCAGAAATAGGTACATTCAGATTCACTCCTGTCAGCTCTCGGTCCTGCTCCTCTAGAGGAGCCTGTTCCCCCTGCACAGCCCCCATCACCGCAACCTCGAGCACCTCGAGGGACCGTCGTGCCCAACCCAGCACATCGAGGGGTGCTAAGGAATTGTAAGTGTCACAATAGGTCATAGTTGTTTCTTAGTGTAATTATTTAGATTTCCTTAGTGTACTTATGTGATAAATCAACTGGGCTTAACTTTCAGTATTTAGTAGAATTTAGAAAACCTAAAATTTTTTTAGTCAGTGCATCATAACAATAACGGTTGATATTTTTCAGCCTCTGGAGGGTAGCTGTCTAGCCTGTCACCAGGAGGTCGCGAGAGTTCTTGTTGGACAGGTTTCTACAGGTGTGTGTGTGTGTGTGTGTGTGTGTGTGTGTGTGTGTGTGTGTGTGTGTGTGTGTGTGTGTGTGTGTGTGTGTGTGTGTGTGTGTGTGTGTGTGTGTGTGTGTGTGTGTGGTGTGTGTGTGTGTGTGTGTGTGTGTGTGTGTGTGTGTGTGTGTGTGTGTGTGTGTGTGTGTGTGTGTGTGTGTGTGTGTGTGTGTGTGTGTGTGTGTGTGTGTGTGTGTGTGTGTGTGTGTGTGTGTGTGTGTGTGTGTGTGTGTGTGTGTGTGTGTGAGACTGAGACATTTTTTTAGACTGTTGACACATTTATTTACCATTATACTTACTGGACATACTCCGTGCTCACAGTGTGCTCATAGACTCTACCGTTGTCCAATCTGTCGAAAGCAATCCATGAGAGGATGCCCTTGTATTTTACCTGAGATGTCTTTTATTTGTTTGTGTAGTTTCTTTTTTTTTCGATTCTCAAATTTGTCTTGTAGTTATTGTATGTACATAATATATATACATTTGGGTATGTGAAAAAGTTTTTTTCTTTCTTTCTTTCTTTCTTTAGTTATACTTGTAATTTTTAGTTTTTTGTTGTTTTTGATACTATTATGTTGTGAGATTTTGAATAAACAAATTTCACATCTACAAAATAACTTATTCGTCATTTTCAAGTAAGTATTACGTTTTTTATGTTTTTCTTACCTTAGTTTAAGCATTATTAAGATTAGCGACTTATTAGAAGCCTAGTATTACATTATACAGGTTAAGCACATGTTTTTGTAAGAGAGGTTAAATTTTTCATTCTATGGGAAGAGTTTACTCCAAAAAAACCAACCCACTTCACTATATTTTTAACTTCTGCAAAACATGTTATTTCCATTGATGTTTTCAGGTGTAAAAACATCGACATTTAACATCGATGTTATTGAGCCATCGATATATGGTAAATATTACCATCAATGTTAAACATCGATGTTTTTCAATCGATGTCAACTCCTACTGAGTTCTAAAAATCTGGTTTTGTTTCAGAATGCCAAGAACGTACAAAAGAAAACAAGGATCGAGGCGATATTGTGATTACAGTTAAGATAAGCTAAACCATTGCTTAGAAGCACTAAAAACAAAGAAATTACTCAGCGACAAGCGTAGGCAATCTATAAAATACCCCGTCGAACAAGCTCAAAACAGGTACCGGTAATCAACATGTAAAAAAAACCAGGATATCAACAAATATTCTCACAAGAAGAAAAAGATGCTTTTGAAAAGTATATTGTTGGATATTGTGAATTCGGCTTTTCTTTAACAAGTTATGATTTACGGATGATAGTATATTCATATTTAAACAGAATGGGTGGAGTAATTAAGAGATTTAACAACAATGTTCCAGGCAATGAATGGGTGCAGTCCTTTCTCAAACGAAATCCAAAACTAAATGGCTTCAGGTTGGCTTCTAATATAAAAAGAAGTCGGGCTCAGATTAATGTTGATGTTCTCTATGAACACATTGACAATTTAACTCCTATTGCAGCTGGTGTGCCTACATCAAACATTTTTAATTACGATGAATCAAACCTTACAGACGACCCTGGGAAGAGTAATCGCAAAAAGAGCGATGTAAATATTCAGAACGGACTTGTAATAGCAGCAAAACCAGTATATCAATAATGATGTGTGGAAGTGCGGCAGGTGATCTACTTCCTCCTTACGTTGTTTACAGTTCAGGTAAACTATGGGATTTGTGGACTAAAATGGACCAGCTGGAGCCCGTTAAAATAATAGCACTTCTGGATGGTTTGATTCCAATAAACCAATCAACAATGGAACCAATCTGTGGTTCCAAAGATTACTTTTACCAAAATTGAAGAAATTAGATGGAAAGAAAATTTTTATTGGTGATAACTTGTCTTCACACATTACTCCTGAAGTATTACAGCTATGTGAACAAAATGAAATATCGTTTGTGTGCTTGTCCTGTAATAGTACACATCTAACACAGCCACCCACTTGATGTGGCATTTTTTTCCCCGATGAAGAAAGCTTGGCGAAAGATTTTAACAGAATGGAAGGAAAATGCTGGTATTAAAAGTGGAAATCTTGAAAAGTCAGTTTCCTCGTCTTTTGAAAAAGCTTATGGATGAAAGAGAACCAATTTCAAAAAACAATATGATGTCTGGTTTTATAAAATGTGGAATCTATCAAATTAGCTTAGAAGAACTATTAAAAAGGCTTCCACAAACAACTACAGATCCTGAAGGATTAGTTGAAGATTCATTTCTGAAATCCTTGGAAGAAAAACGTAAGCAGTGGATGGAAACAACAGGGAAAAAGCAAAGGAGAAAGGCATTGCAAGTTGCTGCCGGAACGAGTATTGGCTTGAATGATTTGAACACTCAAAATAGTACTAATTCTCCTTCTACATCATACAAGATTGTAAAAAGAAAACTATCTGCCAGTGAAACCCTATAAGAATGAAGAAATAAACTTAACATAAGCTCTCATTCTTACAGAAAACTAAAAGAAATAACTATTGTGATGACGACGATGATGATGACATAGACGACCTCTTAAATGAAGTAGAAATATTTGATTCGGAGAAGGCAGATGAATATAATCTAATTTCTGTGGCTGAAGGAAACAAGTCTGTACTGAGTTTTTACAGTTGAAAGAAGTTTTAAAAGAAGTTGGTATCTTTTAGAAAAGATGGTAATGCTGACGATCCTTCATTTGTAGACGTTTTAGAGTGGAAGGACAAAAGACCTGTAACAATGCTAACAACATTATACGGACCTGAAAATCAGACTGTCAAAAGATACGTGAAAGGTGGAATACAAGAATCTGTAGTAAAACCTTCAGTCATTTGCCACTACAGCTGATTTATGGGTGGTGTAGACTTGGCGGACCACTATATTGCTAGTTACTCTTTTATCAGAAAAACAATGAAATGGTGGCGTAAAATTTTCTTTTGGGCATTAGAGGTTGTAATCGTTAATTCATTTATATTGTATAACACAAACAGGCAACCTGGTGCTAACTAATGAAACAGAGTTTATAGAAATAAATTGGTAGAATATTTAGTCTGTGATGTAAGAAATGTTTCTACTAGGAAGCGACAAGCGCCAGGGAAAGATCATTTTCAAACACGTTTCAAAATTAATGTTTGGGCTGGTCTGTTAGGGGACCAAATGATAGGACTACACTTTTTTGAAGAAAGCTTAACCGGAGAAAGTTACCTGCAGTTCCTTCAGCACAACCTTCCAGGTTTTTTTATGGAATTGACAAATAATCTGCAAACACATTTCTAATCTGGTTTGCCTTTTTCCCTCCTACTCTAGTTTGGTTCTGAGTTGGTACAAATTCGATATCCTCGAATCCGACAACTTCCAGTATGTCCTCATAGTTGAATCCATCTCGCTCCCTAATTACATTGTTATTAAGATGTAATTAGAGAGCGAGCTTTCACAATATCAATACAAAAGTTTGGATTCACATTGAGAGGGCGATGAAAGATTCTAAATTTGTTGCTTAATATACCAAAAGTACATTCAATATATCTTCTTGACCGGCAGATTCTGTAGTTGAAACCCCTTTTTGTAACAGTCAGTTGTTTTCCCCCATTTGGCCTTTGTAAATGTACTGAGAGGCCAAATGCCTCGCATGACTCTGTTGTGAGTTTTGGTAGGAACTCATCGACAAGACTTGTCCATATAGACTGGCAGACTTGCTTAACAAATTTTGCTATTGTATATTTTCCCAGTCTGTATGAATAATGTAGGTCAACAAACGTACAACTGGTAGCAAGATACCTGAAAACAAAAGCGGCATCAATAACATGAAAAATGAGAATGTATGTATAAAACTTATTTCACAACAAACAGATTGTTGAACTAAAGACTTAGTTAGAGTTATATATGCCGTATTTCATTAAACAGAGTCTACATGTACGTGTTTTTGTTTCAGGACAATTGATTCTGAAACGATGGAACAATATCCGTGACCAGTGGATGAAATGGAAGAAAAAAGAAAAAGACTCCAAGAAGTCTGGGCTGGAGCCTCAAAATTAAGAAAACATATTTACCATGAAACACTGCAATTCCTAGAAAAGGTAAGAGTGCATGCCGAAACTACGTCAAATATCCAAGGGGAAGGTCAACAAGACGACACTGTTGATGAAGCTGGGTCGACTCTCAAAACACTCAACAAACTACAAATACTGTACCTAATACGGTCTGTTGTACCTACTGTTGTCCAAAAAAAGTAGAAGAAAATGGACTATTCCGAGTTAAGGATGCTGAAGGTGGTGGAAACTCCGCAACAAGATGGAGATCGACATCTTTCCTTTTATAAAGAAATAATTCCTTCCATTTCCAAATTCACCGAGCCACAGATTGTAGAGTTTCAGTTGGGAGTACTGCAATTGGTTCAAAAAATGCAACAAACCACACCACCAACACAGGTACCACATAATATTGTCCATTCAACAGCCACTTTCGATTCAAGTACAACAACAACTTTTCGATCAACAACAATATTGTTGCTGCTACATGCTGATGCATCAACCCAACACAGGTTGTAATATTACTACGTACGCTGTACCTGCACAACAACCATGTAGTTGCACCATGGTTACACCCATCAGCTAACTTCAAGAGCAAACGAAACTCGTCCCACCTATCTACAACAAGCTGTACAACAGGCTAGGCCTAGTCCGGCCGAATCAGATCTAACACAGATGGACAATATGTCACCTGACGACAGTGACGTCGTATACTATCCCAGTTCCGATTTGTTTTAATGAAAAACGTTATTGTATATGTACAGCAACTTAAAGTTAGGTGGAGGGTACCCTTACTGTAAAATGTTAATTGTTCTTAAATTGAAGACAGCTGTTCATTAAACATAGTTTTAAATTGTCGTTATGGTTATATTTTATGGTACCTCTAAATTAATGTAGAATTAATCTGACATGTGAAAATTAGTTTGTGTTTACTAAGAAATTCTCCATTATTAGTTACACCTAAATGAATGATTTAAGTTAACATCTCTTCTAGATAACTTAATTCAACTCTTACCTTAAGGTCACTGCCAGCATTTCTTCTGGTTTAATGCAGTTCCTCATGTTGGTATCCTGTCTACCAAGCTGTGGTGATATCTTTTGGAGCACCTTATCGAAAATGGAGACAGGCATGCGAAAATAGTTGAAGAATTTTTCTTCATCTACTCTTAATTCTAAAAATAGATCATTGAAGGTTTCTCTTCTGCACTACAGGATGTAGCCATACACTTCTATTACGTTTCTTTTTACGTCTGTGACGCAGTAAACAAATCACTGCTAATAGTTTACGTCTATTTTCGTCCATGATCAAGCCGAAAATGACGACAAGTGGAATAAAATCTACCGGATAGGAGTTTGCTCTGATGTAGTGTGCTGTTCCATCAAAATATCGTCCGTCCGGGCAGTCACCCGGACCGTGTGACCGCAGCCTAACGTGGTCACCAGTTACTTTGAAATAGAAGCTTTCTTAGCCTTCATCTTAAACATGGGCCTAAATAAGAGGCCTAAAACTGATAGTTACTGGAGAACGAAAATTAAAAGTCATGGCTTGCACTGGTTCGGAGAGATGTTCAGTCGTGACGATTCTTTCGTATGGCAGATTCCAGTGCCTTTCCTTGGCCAGGTGAGTCAAATTACGATCCGTATCTAGGTTCTCTATGTTAGTTGAACATACCAATAGGGTATTCAGACGGCATTACGTACCACATCGAGAATTTTCCGTGAGTTTGATCGGAACCAAATGCCACACTTCAATCACTCAGTACCTCCCTAACAAACATCATCATAGGTGGGGAATCAAGTTGTGGATGATGTGTGATTCAGTCTCTAACTATTGTCTCGGAGTCTTCTGTTATAAAGACAAAAAAATGATGAGTTGAACGAGAACAAACAGCAAGGTTCGGCTTATAGAGTTGTTGTCAAGTTAATGGAAATGGGACAATATCTAAACAAAGATTACCACATATTTGTCGATAATTTTTGTATGCCTATTCCCTTGAAAAGGTATTTATTTTCCATGAAATATATCTATATCACTGGCGCTGTAAGAAGGAACAGGCAAGAGATGCCAAATAGGATAAAGGAAAAGTTTGGTGATGGTCAACAGTGCTACATGAGAAACAAAAGTTTATTTATGCTTAGTTACCGACAGAAAAAAGCCAGATAAACCCAGTCATTTTGCTATCAACTGACAGTTTTATAGAAAATAAAAAAGCAGATATGATTAATAAATACAACATGTACATGGGAGGGATTGACACTTCTGATCAAATGTTGTTTTGCTATCTGGACGAGCGAAGGACCCTGAAGTACTAGCGTAAGGTAATTTTTAATATTATGGCCAGAATGGTTTTAACCCTTTGAGGACCAAGCGTGCGATTTTTGGACGTCAGGAACTTGTGCTAAAAGGACCAGGTGGTCGATTTCTGGACGGTCGTAATTTATGCGAAAAGTACAAAGCTGTCGATTTCTGGACGTCAAAGTTTATATGATACTTTGAAATAAAATATTGTAACCACAGCTGAGATTCTTATTTCCTTTTAAAGTTGACTTCATACTTTATGTAAAAACATGTTTAAGTCAATTGAAAACATCATTGAAATCAACTACAAAGCTTTTATAATAACGCTATCAGCTGACTGCTGCTCGGTTCGTTGTCCGCTTCACAGTGCTAGCTGACAGCGGACCGACGACGCGACGTGACTTACTGTTTGTTTACATCATTTGCTAGTCGGCTTTGTGTTCGTGCTGCACGTGTACTAAATTTGTATTCAAGTGTTGTGTTATTTACATTTATTTACGTATGATTTTGTGAAACTATTTAGTTCTTTTTTATCACAATGGATTACGATAACTTGAGAACAAGTGAACTTGATCGTGAGCTGGACGCAGAGATTCAGACGAAGCAACTAACCTATTTGATGATGACAGATGATGACCCAACGTTTGACCCGAATCAGGCATCAACATCAAGGGCATTTTCAAATCAAGGTAGGCCTACTCCTGTATTTGACTCAGATAGCGACAGTGAATACTATGATATTCCTCGACAATCAAAGCGACCTAAACAACAACCTAGATCTATGCTGGTACCTTTACCTACACCTAAGCAAGGAGCTATATTTAGCGATGAATCTGATGATGTTGTAGGTCTAGTAACCTGTAATAATAGTTCAGATGAAAATGACAATAGTGGCCAAAACCCAGAAATTTAGGGAAAAAGTTAGTGAGAATGATGCCAATGCCACACCTTTTGTTCACAACTTTTAGTATCTTGAACAGACTGGTCCAAGGCATTGCAATTTTGATCCCAGCACCACAAACCAATCAAATACTTTGGGCTATTTTTTACTACCTTCCTATTGTCTATGTTTGTTACTGAAACTAACAGGTATGAAACAAAGAGCAAGAGGAAATAACAATTCACCACACAGTAGTTTCAAATCTTGGTCCCCTGTGACACTAACAGAAATCAAAGCTTCTATTGCTGTTGTAGAAAATATGGGTTTAGTGCGAAAACCAACAATCAAGTCATACTAGTCTAAAACAGGCTCTCTAATAACACCTTGGATTGGTAAAATGTTTCCACGCTTACGGTTTGAGTCAATCCTCTCATTTTTTCATTTTAGTAGATAACAGTAAACTACCAAAAAGTACTAAACCTGGTAATGATGGGGCTCAACAGTTTCAACCCTTACAGGACCATTGTAATAGACTTCTTCGTTATTATTATTGTGGGCACTAGCAACTTTCTATTGACAAAAGCCTTCTAGGCACCAAAAACCAGACATCGTTGATGCAATATCTGCGAAATAAACACCACCACCGCTGGGGCATAAAAATGTGGGTTTTGTTTGATAATATTTCTAAATATTGCCGTAGCTTTTAGAAAGGAGCAAGGTCACAAGAGGATAAAGATGAGATAAAGCAAAATGGATTAGCCTATTCAGTAGTTTCAAAGCTTCTGGTAGCCTGTAATAACTTTTACAAAGGATACCACGTTTTTTGTGACAATATATTTTCAAGTCTACCCCTTGTGAAGATGTTATATTCCAAAAGTACGCTCGTACTTTCTTGACTGGAACCATTCGTAAAAACAGGAAGGGTCTACCTAATGAAATAAAAGATAAAATAGAACCAGGACTATCAGTTTACTGCTAAAAGGAAAATACAGTCATTTTGTCATATCGTCAAAAGAAAACACAAAACACCCTCTTATTTCCAATCCAGATATCATCCAAACCAGAAATAAAACAAGTTGAAGCCACAACAAAGAGGCGTGGAAGGGAAACTACAGACAAAAAGCCATCAATAATTCAGGGCTACAACCACTACATAGGTGGTATAGATCACCGACATGATGTTGTACACATACCTGGATGAAAGGCGGACCATAAAGTTTTGGAAAAAGGTTGCCTTCAACTTTTTTGCAAGAATGACTCTAAATGCTTATGTTATATACGAGTATTAAGGAAAATTCTTTGAACAGCCTAGTAAAGCCAATGTCAAGATATCAATTTATAGTGAGCATTATTGACAGAATAAGTGATGAATGGTTTGCTGCAAAACAGGTTGCTCCTGGTAGTGTTTGTGGGGATAATAGGGGACTGAGAGGCCTTGAAAGATTACCTGACAACAAAGTAAAGACTTGTTGGGTCTGCACAAAGTATGATTCTATTTCGGTGTTGTTAATATTATTTTATTATTGCATATAAAACTTATTTTATGTGTATTCTGTTATAGATGGATCTTACATCAAGATTGACACAGCTTGCTACTCTCTCCCCCAGGGTTCCGATGGTGGAGTTGACAGCTCCCGAGGGATACTCCGTGCTAGGGATGCGAAGAGTGAAAACTAAATACGGAGCTTCGACAGTAGCCACGCTCCGCTGTACTGACGGGGCAAAGGTTTTAACATTGCTCCCGGCTCGGTTTTCCTCCGAGCTCTCAGATGCCGATATCTAGGAGCTATCCGAGGGAATGTATTTCCTGAGGTATGCGAGAAAGACGGGGCGTAGCCCCAATGTAGCCATTTATAAGAAATGAATAAACTTTCTTTATTCCAACTCTGTTGTTGTTTTTATTTTACAGTCCTCTCTTTGCACATGTGGATAGACCTACTGGGAAAGGGACCACGTAAAAAATCTCCAAACGCACCGAGACCCTACCTTATGGGTGGTGTGGGAACTCGGGTCGATAAGGAAAACCGCGAAGAAGCCTGCACTTGCATATAAGCGGCGACTGCATGTGCACCGCGCATTCGATAATCATGTACAGTTGCGAGCAGCTTGTAGTGGCATTGTCCTTGGGGGCCATCGCCGTGTCCGCGGCCCTGGTATCGGTCCTCTGCTGCACACGCCGGCCTCCCAAAGTTGGCAACACTCCCTTGGTGCTGCTCCTGGTGGGTCTCCTCGCCATCGCTGCGACCCTCGCTGCTGCTGCTGGTGACGACGAGCCGCCTCCACGGAAAGTCTCTCGATTGTTGGTAATGTTTATTAATAATAATATATTTAAATATTAACTTCTAGACTATCTTTCCTTGAAAGGTTTTTATTTATTTAATTTCGACTGCTGGTAATGTTTATTAATAATTTAATAATGTTTTACTTGAAATGTTTTTATGTATGTAATTGCGAATGCTGACAATATTTATTAGTAATTTTTATGTTTTTACGTGAAAATGTTTTGAATGGACTATATTTTTAATTTAAGGACCTTGACTCTCAGGACTCTCCAATGCCACCTATTTCCGTGGAGACTGAAACAGAGTCTGAGGACGACGGTGAGGATGCTGATGATGAGTAAATATATGAAAGTGTGCTTGTGCGTGTGAGTGACTGTTTGCGCTAGGGACATTAAGAAAATAATTTGCTCGTTACTTTCAGGTCTATGATTCCAATGCTAGGACGTTGGTGGAGAATCAAAGACCAGATGTAGGTACATTCAGATTCTGGTGTTTATACGCTATAACAGTTTTTCCAGGTGCTACGGTTTCTTTATTGTTCGCAGACCCCGGATCCTTGGGCATTTCCCCCCAGAGCAAATCGCACCTACGTGACTTTGGTGCCGGCTCTCCCGGGCCCCTTCGAAGTCATTGAGGGGGGAAGACAGCGGCTACCCCTTCGACAATACCCGTACCACAACCAAGTATCCGCGTCGTCACCAACGACGTTGTTGGACAGGTTTCTACAGGCGTGTGTGTGTGTGTGTGTGTGTGTGTAACTGAGGCATCTTTTTAGACCGTTGACACATTTATTTACCATTATATTTACTGGACACACTCTGTGCTCACAAGCAACAATAGACTCTACCGTTGTCCAATTTGTCGAAAGCAATCCATGAGAGGATGCCCTTGTATTTTACCTGAGATGTCTTTTATTTGTTTGTGTAAATAGTTTCTTTTTTTGATTCTCAATTTTGTCTTGTAGTTGATATATTATTCAATAAATTAATATTTTCTTTTTTCAATACCTAGTTCTTTTTCACATACCCAACCATTACACAATTACAGGGTTCCACGTCGAAGACGGCTAATAGTTCAAAGAAACCAGCGATGCGTATACAGTACAAAATTACACTCCATCTCGAGAAGGCTCCTCGGACGAGTGGTCAGCGCGATAGTCTCGACCCTAGCGATCCTAGCGACCCGGGTTCGATACCCGTCGTCGACTCCGTACACTTTTTGGTCCTTGATTCCAACTACCAGACTGCACCACCATAGTTTAAGTCTTCGCCACCAGGCTACACCAGGTAGTTCGCCACCAGGGTGCGCGTGGACCGAAGGCGGGTGCGGGGTAGAGGATGACGTCAGGGGGCGGTTCTTGGAGAGGTGGGGGGATGACGTGGACCAATCAGAACGCTGTCTTATACTCCGGGGTACACTACTGTGGCAATAGATTATCTCTCTGTTCTAAAACTCAACTTTGCTGCAATATTTTATTATTAGTTGACTCTTGATGTGGTGAAATAAGGTTTAAATTTACAATTTCTTCTGAAGGTTGAGATTTAGAGGAATGCGTAAAATTATTGTATACTGGCAATTCATTTCCTGTATATTGTATACACAATTTTGATAACTTGTTAAGTAACCTCTTAGATTTCGTAGTCATAAACTTTTCAGTTTGTATCATTATTTAGTTTATGTACGCGTATATATATATATATATATATATATATATATATATATATATATATACATATATATATATATATATATATATATATATATATATATATATATATTAGAGCTTTATTCTATACATATTGGTGCGTAAATACGAAAATCATCTCAAAACATTTCGTAACCGGAGTTTTATTGCGCACCGGTGTCGGGACAATAACGAACCTCGATAAATCGTTGTGGGACAGTTAAAGGGTAAGCTTATTATTAATTTCCGAAATACAAATATTCTTTTTATTAGTGTATAAGTCATATGTTTCGTTTATGTTAGGGTTGATATTGACGTCGCTGCGCAACTACCACACCATGTGCTGTCCAAATCAATGCAGGGTGCCAGGCGGGGAGCTAATGGACCCGTACCTAATACTCTATTAGAGTACGGGAATGCGCTGGCGCAGAACCTAGGTACGGGCAGAATCATCGGGGTGAGGATTACTACAAGGCAACAGTTGTTTACGACAACGGCGATGTTGCCGTAATCTTCATCTCCGAGAATCTGTCCGCAAGGCTCTCGACCGATGGCACCCACATCCACTTAGACGGCACATTCAAGGTAGTGTCGAGCACGCCTCCAAGCAGCCAGCTCCTAACTCTAAGTGCGGTTTATATCGACCATGTAAGTTACCATATTTTCTATATTTTGTCTATTTCCTGCAATAACAAGGGTGTTTCATCAAAATCGAAAATCAAAATTAATGAGCTCGCTTATTCCAACCATAAAATGGCAAAGTCAAACTACATTCCACGGATTTGTACAAGGGTTGAAATATCCAATAAAACATTTATATTTATTTGTGTGTATAGCCTACTGCCAATTCTTTATGACATTTTTTGTATATTTGAAAACATATTTTTATTCCTCAAACGTATAAGGTGCAAAAGTAATGTATTCAATTATTATTACGTCATTATATTACATTTTCAAAATGATATACATAATAAATTGTAACATTTCATAGGTCACAAGGTGGTATGTGTCTATATACTTACGTAGGTTGACAGTTTTTGCAACGACTTTACAGTAAATCTAATTAGAAGTAAAGAAATAGTAGTACATCTACAATCTCAGAGGAACTGACACATACAGGATATTTAAAATTTTAGAAAATTTACAGTACTTTAGATGGTACATGAGTTTTAAATTATATTGGCACAATAGCCATACAACTGCAAGTTACATTCTTGATACTGAAATCATTATTGTTCTAAAAAAATAACAACTATACAATTGAAATAATCGAAACTTGATATATCATATCATATAATTTATAGATATAATATGCGAATTGATTTCTAACAGGCTTTTCCGGTGGCAAGTGTGCTGATGGGTAGGAAGACGGAACTTCTCTACAGTAGAGTATTTGCCTACTTGAATGAGGTTCTGCTTGACTGGTATCCCTCAGTAATAACTTGCGACTTCGAAAAGGCATTGACAAATGCCTTAAGAAGAGCATTGCCAAAAAGCGGAGTAGCCGGATGCTGGTTTCACTCGCAAATGTAAGTTTTCAATTTTATAACATTTATACATCAATGTATCTGGCAACTGTTTATTATATAATTTAATTCCCACTATAAATGTAACAATAACAAACATTATATTGGTTCATAACATCATAAATGTATGTCATCAATTTCATAATTGAAAAAAAAAAACAAAATTGAAACGAGACGTATTCTCTACTAATACCTTAGTATTATAAAAGAAATAACATAAAATATAAATGAGATATCCAGATGCAGATGAAAAATAAGTACGGTATTGTGCTTGTTCTTACACAGCATGATCAAGAAAGCGCGGACTCTGGGCCACGTACAGCTGCTACGCCAAAGCCCTGCTGCCAGAAGAGTATACCAAATGTTCCAGGCTTTGCTCCACTTCCAGCGTACATGGTCGAGGCAAGGTATGACCATGTTGTGAACTTCGTCCAGTAGGCGGGCGTCCTCCAAAATCTAATCTCTGAGGGCGGTATTCCTCAACTATTTGCACCGTGTGTGGATTACTGGTATGTTAACAAGAAAATAATCGTATTAACAAACGACTCAGTTAAGATTTCCTTTCATTTTAATATTTGACGATTACATTACAATTTTGTTATAAATTAATAATTCTACACTATAAGATGGTTTGTAAGACAAACGACATTATTTGACAACCAAATTAATGCTCTAGGTGTCGGTGTTAAGTATTTCTCTGTTTACAAACATAGGAGACGAACCAACAACGACATGGAGTCCTACCACAGAAAACTGAGGGATGCCATGAACACTGCCCATCCAAACGTGTGGATTTTTACAGGTAATTAAAAAAAATTATTTATTTCTATTATATTTCTTATGTAAAAGTATTAATTATTAAAACGGTAGTATTAATAATCGAATTTTACAGATGGTCTGAGAGCACTGGAACATGAGGCTTCAGTGACGCTGGCATCGTTACAAAGAGGCCTCAAAGCTGTAAAACCACCTCGTCCGAGAAACTTAGTGTTCGATAAGACAATAAACACTCTGACCACATGGCTAAATAGCGAGCAGTACAGTGTTCGTGAATTTTTGGAGGCGGCTAGTCACTAGCTGGACAACATCCACAACGAAGTCTACAACGTCGCAGGTGACGACAAAGACGACGATGAGGATGGTGTTGGCGTGGACGGTGGCAGATTGCCACAAAACGGAGCTGGTGGCAGAGCTGCAGTGGCTGTACGCGGACGCGGCCGTGGTGGAGCAGTGGCAGGAGGAGGTCGTGTCCGTCGAGGCGCAGTGGCAGCACGCGGGAAACGTGGACCTATCGTGGTGAGTTTTCAATATTACAATTAATGAAGGCATGTAGATACTTAAAATTCATTTAGGCTTTAATTGACCTTCAATGGCCATATTAAAGCCTTTGTGATACCTTTAAAATAATACGAATTTTTTATTAGGTACCAAAAGTTCATCGCGGTACTGGGCGTACCAATTCGAGACCGGCGGGTCCTGCAGCAGAAGCAGTAGCGGTAGATATGCCTGCCTGCGCTAGCACTTTCTCCAGTGGTCCTTCCAGTACTCCCAGAACCAGTAAGCCTACCACTGCTAGCACCAGCGGTACTTCCAGCATCAGGGGTACCACCTAACAAACAAACTTTTTTATGGTATTTGACGGCCCAGGACAATATTAGTTATTATATTATCCCTACACACACACACACACGCGCGCACGCACGCACACGCACACCCACACGCACACACGCACGCACGCACGCACGCACGCACGCACACACACACACGTTTATTTCTAGCTTAGTGTCATAAGCACCCATTAACACATTCGGTGCGGCGCGTCGGGTATACCCGTCACGCGTGTCTACTGCCGCAGGGTTACTGGCGGCGGGTTTACCCGACGCTTGTCCCCTCCACAGTTACTGGCTCAGTCTGAGCTCGGAGGTTGTTTTCGCTGTCAGGCCCTCAGATATTACTCCTTTGTTCTTTGTGCGCGCCAGTCTAGGCATCCATTCTAATATGAGTTTATTACCTATACTTTATTGTTTACATTGTATTGTGCTGTGTTTAGTGATAAGTTTGTTTATTATTTTGAGTACTTTGTTCATGAATATGGCGGAAACTTCTGGTAACAATTCAGAAGACAGTGAAAATGAACTTTCAAGCAGCGAAGACAGCGCGGAAGAATACGACACCGACTCAGGTGAAGAAGGTACGTTTGATCCAACATGAAGTCCTATTACATCTGGTTTTCGTAATATCCCTTTTACAGGAGAAACAAACTTCTTTCGCCAAAACCAACACAAAATAGGCCAGTTGATTGGCTTTGGGTTTTGTTTGACATCATACTAATTGAAAATATAATACAATTGACCAATTTCTATGCCAGGGAACTATTTTTTGGCCCCAACTTGGAACCTCAGTCAGACATAAATGTTTGGAAAGACCTGGCAGTAAATGAATTTAAAACTTTTATTGTAATCTTGTTGCACATGGGTACTGTCAGACTGAACAGAATTAAAGATTACTGGAAGACTAATTATCTTTTTGATTTCAAGGTCTTCAGGAACTCAATGAGTCGAGACAGATTTCTTTTGATTTTGACGTGTTTGCATTTCAATAATAATACTCTGGAAACCACTGACAAGCTGTCTAAAGTAAACCTGCTAATTGACTCATTTAATAATAAAATGTCGCAGGTGTACTCTCGTGGCAAAGATCTCTCTAGATGAAGGAATGATGTTGTGGAGGGGCAGGCTTAGCTTCAGGCAGTACATACAAAACAAAAAGCATAATTATGGGATAAAAATTTATGCTTTGACTGAACCTGATGGCCTTGTTACTAATTTTACAGTTTACAGTGGGAGTGAGGGAATCCTGTCAAGGAAAGGTCATACCTCAAAAGTAATAAATTATTTGATAACTGGAAAATTGAACAAGGGGCATTCATTATATATGGATAATTATTATAACAGTCCTACACTTGCTTGGGAACTTCTGAAAAAAAAAAAAAAAAAAAAAAAAAAAAAAAAAAAAAAAAAAAAAAAAAAAAAAACTTATTGCACTGGAACTCTCAGAAAAGACAGAAAAAAGCGCATCACCAGACTTGAAAACTATTACACTCAAGAAGGAAGAAAAAGCAGAATGCGGAGGGGGTTCTGGTAGGCAAGTGGAAAGATAAAAGAATTGTCAATTATATATCAACAGAGTTAGAAAACGACATGGGTGAGGCAAGTAACAGGCGTGGACAAATTAAACAAAAACCCATTCCGATAATACACTGCAATGCCAAAATGAAGGGTGTTGATCGCAATGACCAACTTTTATGTTACTACCCGTGTGATCACAAGTCCCTGCGCTGGTATAAAAAGGTTTTTGTCCACGTATTGCAGATGTTTTACACCAATGCCTATCGCCTTTATTGCTTTGCAAATCCTGAAGAAAAAATCCCTTATACGACTTTAGGTTGAGTATCATTAAGCAACTTCTTCCACCAAAAGACGACATACCTAATGTCCCAGCAAAAAGACAGTGACTGACTGAACATGTCATTTCGAAAATTTCTCAAACTCCTGGTGGAAAATCCAGAGGAAGAAGGTGCAGAGTGTGCAGTAGAGAAGGGAAAAGAAAAGAAAGCATGTATTTCTGTTCGCAGTGTCCTGAAGAGCCAACATTGTGTGTAGTGCGATGCTTTGACAAGTACTACAAGGAATACAATTCGGACCTTTTTATGGGGGTAGGTGGGGATGTAAATAGCTCTAAACAACACATGTGTGGTGTAAATAAACATTAACAATAAATATCCTACAGTGTTAACTTAAAAATGTTTGTTCTTCGTCTTATTTTTTGTGTTTAGCTTATAAACTAAGTTCAGTGGCTTGATGACGGGTATACCCGACGTTTTTGTAATTGACTAATTTTGTTCCCAGAACCTGAAAAATAACTTTTAAAAGTGTTAAAGAAATTAACTTCAATAAGAAAATCTGTGTACTTCATTTTGTTTAACTTAGAACTATTAAAATTATGTGTGTCTCATCTGTGGGCCTGGTGACGGGTTTACCCGACGCCGAATGTGACGTCATTATCAGCACCATAGAATCTTCTCAGCTGACTTCTATCAACATTTCTGAGGTCCATGTATGTTAATATAAGAATTTTATATAAAAAAAAATTTAGGCCCGTACCACTGTTTTACGATTTGGCATGCAGCACTCAACGTGTTGAAAGGAAAGGGTACAGGATTCTAAAAGGAAATGTACGAGAGAATATAAATTGAATGATGTAGTTGTTTGCAGGACCAGCTTTGTGCAAACCTTAAGAATATCAACCAAAAGAATTGACACAGCTTTGAAAAAGGCTAAAAGCTCTGACGGTATGAGGGATAAAAGAGGGCAAGCAGGTGGAAGCAACAGATTAACAGAAGGTAGAAAAGAAGAAGTAAGACGACATAACTAAAATTCCGACTTACAAGTCACATTACTGTAGTTCATCTACAGAGTCACGTAGTCACGGTTGCCAATCAGAGTCACGGTTGCCAACTGATTACACTCTGACTCGAATGTACAACCTTTACAAGGAAGAAGTTCAACGGCCAGTGTCACAATCAGAATATAACAAATTATTTTACAATGACTTCAACCTCAAAAGAAAGGCTCTGAAAAAGGATACTTGCAGCAAGTGTGATGTTTTTGATGCTCATATTAATTCTGCTATCGATAAGAATGAAATTCAAAGAATCCAAAATGAGCATAATGCCCATCTGTTTCTCGTGGAGGAAGCAAGAAGGACATTTAAAGAAGACGTTCAAGCTGCAAAGGACGTTCAAAATCAAGAAACTCTGTCTCTTACCTTTGCCTCGGACCCCCACTAATATTATATATTACAAAGGACAGATCATGATGTACAATCTGGGGATTCATTCAGCAAAAACCAACAAAGGGGTTTTCAACGTTTGGGTTGAGAATATGGCAGGAAGAGGTTCTCAAGATGTGGGATCCTGTTTGAAAAAATTTTATTTGTGATCACAGTCCTGACATTGAACACCTAGTACTACCGATTCCTGTGGTGGCCAGAATCGGAATATACGTATTGTGCTAATGCTCAAACATATTTTAAGCTGTTATCCGAGCCCCAAAACAATATCAATGAAGTTTCTTATGCCTGGTGGTTCGTTCCTCCCCAATAACTCGGAATTTGGGGATGTGGAGTGTTACCTCAAAACTCATCAAAGGGTTTACACAGATGATGACTATATGAACATCATTAAAGCCTGCAGGAAGAAGAATCCTTTCACTGTAACCAAACTAACTAATGGGGATTTCTGTAGTACAAAAACATCGGAAGAAAATATAACAAATAGAAAAGTGGACATTGAGAACAAAAAAATTTAATTGGTTAAAGATAAGGCAAATTGATCTTTACAGAAACAAACCATTCTCCCTGTTTACTAGGAATATGTTTGATGAACCTCACCAGGAAATTGACCTGACAAAAAAGAAAGTTGGAAGGCGCCCTACATTATTCACACAGGATTTACCACTTTTATGGCCTAACGGGAAAGCCATATCAACGCCAAAAATGAGAGGTCTTAAATCTATGCTAAGTTTAATTCCTACGGATGCTAAACCATTTTATAGTAACCTTTTTCCAGATAACAGCATTGAAGATGATGTTGCAGGCTTTAATGGGGAAATTGATTTTTATGTAGAATTTGAATAGGTTTAATATACTTTTGAAATAAGTTGAAAAAGTCTGTCTCTTAGTACTTTAACCTTTATTTAAGCTTTTTAGTATGTATCTCATACTACAAATAAAACTTTTAAAAATATCAAATTAATATTCCTTCAAGACCTTATTAAACCTATAAGAAAGTTCTCGTATTGTTCAGGCCAATGGGATCAAAGAACTATTTTTAAAAGACAGGTGAATATTGGTGGTTCCTTAATGCAAAATAGCCATGTGTCAAAAACAAATGTGCATAAAAGAACCAAACGCCTTTTCTGTTATATAATAAAAAAACATATATATTTATATGTAATTACTTACTGATTTAAGTATAGGACATGTCTTTATACTGAAAACACTTTCTTATTTATTTATTTATTTATTTATTTATTTCCAACGGACAAACTCCATAATTATTATTCAAACGTACCAGGAATTAAGGAGCCACGCTAAACTTTGACTCCCTGAATCTCAGTTTCACAACTGTGTCACTTGGTTCCTTTATGCATAAAGGTGTCCAACTACTACTGTAGCTGTTAGAAGTTAGAAGGGGAATACTTAGTGAACTCATTTAAAAGTAGATGTTCAAATGTTTCCTTTCGGCCGTCTGACAATGTACTACGTGTAATCAGAAAAACCTGCTGCATTAAGAAGTACAATGAAAAGTTAAAGCAGTGCCTCTAGGTCAGGGTTTCCCATCCACTGGACTTCCCCATAATGGCTGTTATCTGTCTATCAGTTCACTTATCAGTTCCACTCAAGCTCAGTTATCAGTACTTTTTGCAGCCATATCCTGTTACTGTAAGTTATGTTTTAAGAGCGTGAAAGCTCTAAGCACTAAGCTCTTAGTGAGCGTGAAAGAATTACACTCTTAATGATGCCCGGCTGGGGTGATAATGTAAGACTGTTTACAGAAGTAATACATT
The DNA here is from genome assembly GCF_021130785.1 of Homalodisca vitripennis. Taxonomy (NCBI): domain Eukaryota; kingdom Metazoa; phylum Arthropoda; class Insecta; order Hemiptera; family Cicadellidae; genus Homalodisca; species Homalodisca vitripennis. The sequence continues at coordinate 397,664 of NW_025776145.1, forward strand.
TATTCAATGCAACTTTTCCTGATAGAGCTCCTATTTCTAAATCCACAGCACAGTACACAGTTGCTCGCTTTGTAGACACTGGTAATGTTAAGGATCGAGCCAGATCTGGACGACTAAGTACTGTGACAGACGAAGCCGGCTCATTAGACATTCTTCAGTCTTTCATTGAAAATCTAAACGAATCAGTTAGATCAGCAGCACAATGTCATGGAATAGGTCGTGAATCAGTTCGAAAATTATTAAAGAAGTATGGTTTCAAAGCATACCGTGTTACCCTGTTGCAGGAACTAAGCGAAGATGATTTTGATCGCCGGATGGAATTCAGTGAAATTATGATGAATAAAATTGACCAAAACCAAATAATTTTAGACGGTATTGTATTCTCAGATGAGTTGACTTTTATGTTGAATGGCCATGTTAACAGGCATAACTGCCGGTATTGGGATAATGTTAACCCACACTGGATGAGTGAGTGTCACACACAAACTGTGTCCCTAAAAATTAAATGTATGGGCAGGTATCGTACGTAATTCAATTACGAGTATAGGACCATTTTTCATCGATGGAAATTTAAATGCCAACAAGTATCATGATACGCTCCAAAATAATATTGTTCCTGCTTTACAAACTACTCTGGGCGCTGACTTCGAAATATGTTTTTTCAACAAGACGGAGCACCGCCACACTATTAATGATGTTCAGGTAAGGCAATACTTAGATGCAGTATTCCCACCCCGGTGGATTGGAAGATGTGGTGCGATTGAGTGGCCGGCTCGTTCCCCTGACCTAACTCCGCTTGACTACTTCCTATGGGGCTACATCAAGGACAAAGTGTATCGAAATCATCCTTCAGATCTGAACGAACTCAGACATAGGATATCACATGAAGCTCAAGCTATTCCACGAGAATACATAAAAAATGCAGTAGCCGGCTTTTATAACCGGTTAGCACATTGCCAGACAACCGATGGTGAACATTTTGAACACCTACTTAGAAAGACTTTCAGTAAGTATATTCCCCTTAACTTCTAACAGCTACAGTACTAGTTATTTCCTATGTAATAATGGTATTAAACACGTTTTAAACTTAGAACAGCGATAAACTTATAACGGCGAACCGTTAGAGCTAGCTCGGATCTGACGGAAAATTGTTAGTCGGAATGAAGTGATCTACAAAAAAGGTCCAGTAACATTTTGCACTATTCTCATGGTTTGGCCGTAAAACTAGTTTTAAGGTATTGCTTTTTTTTAAATTATACTTGATAATTGAATTGGTCATTTGAGAAACCCCATAAGTCAATTTTTTAGCTAAATTTAGTTTTTTATATTTTGCAATCAACAGATATAAATACACAGTTCCTCTGAGAAACAACATAAGTCAGACTTTTTTTACCAACTTTATAATGCCACAAAGTTTTAGTTCACTTGAGAAACACCATAAGTCAGTGACTTATAGTGTTTCTCAAGTGAACAGCAGCAACAGCTGACACCTTGATCAGTGATCAGCTGTTTACATTGCACTAACAATTCCAGCCCAGGTTTGAGGTTATGGTGGGATATTAAAGAGTAGCCTATTTTCTTTGTTCGTCTAATATCGAAATTGAAACATTTTAAAATCATTATCAGAATGAAATGAGCTAGATGTTAATTTAGAGATTCAGAAACGTAAAAGGAAAAAGGGTGTTCTCAATAAATCCGAGTACAAGGCCGAAATAATTAAAAAAGCCAGAGTTTCAGGAAGCTCATACATAAGTTGGACTGGAAAAGAAGTACCAGAAATAAACTCCAGGAGAAGATTGCAAGTAAGTATTTTTCACTTTTTATTATGTTCGTTCAAGTACTAAGCTTACATATTTGTACATATTTTATGTGCATATCTCTTAAATGTCATATAATAGTAGATTATAAAAGATAGAAGTAAAAAACATTTATTATTTTACTACTGTCCTATTATGGACTACGTCAGTTTTTCTACCTTAGCTGTCATAGTGCTATAGCAATAATTTCTATCATTGTGTTTGTGATAGCCTACTTTTTTAGCTCTTATCCTGTAAACACAATTTAATATATAATACACACACACACACACACACACACACACACACACACACACACACATACATGAACGCACCATACGCATACCTATTACTGTTGGGAGTAACACTAATAAACTAAAACTTTCACTTTAAAAAATCCTTTTCACAATACACTTTGGTATAGGACTAAGTTTCTATCCTTATATGAAACCAATAAATTTGATGTGTTAAAGTGAAGAAAAAATATTTTAAAACACACTCACACAAACAATTGCAACATGGCCTAATTGATGCAATATAATCTATAACATTGAAGAAACTCTTTAAAAACTTTAAATAAAATAGATATATTCCCAGAAATAATTTGTTGTTTTTTTCAGGTGTCGGCGGAAGTGCTTCACAAAAGTGGCAGATGAAGAACGGAAACGGATATTTGAGACCTTTAGAAGTTTTGGGGTCTAAAAATGAGCAAGACAACTATCTACAATCTTTGATTGCAGCAACTGAAGGTTAAACAGAAACGGCGGAGGAAATCAAGTGAAATATCACGTAAGCCAGATAGAGGAAATACATTCATTTACGAAGTATCAACACCATCTGGGAAGCAGCAGGTATGCAAACTTGCATTCTCTAATATACATGGAATAAGTAGTGACCCGCATCAGGAGATTGACAAAACTACTAACAGAGGGTAAAAAATCCTCAGGATATGAGAGGCAAAAGTGTCCCGGGCAATGCAAAACCAACTAATTTTTGTCAATAGAGTTAAAGAACATAATCGCTTCCTTTCCTGTGAAAATAACACACTATGGTACAACTGATTATAGCTACTTGAATGAAAAACTTAATGTTCTTGAGATGTATAAACTGTTTAAACAGGCGAATCCAGATATTGATATTGGGTACAAATTTTATCTTAAAATATTTAAAGAAAATTTTACTCTGCATTTTGGTCGTCCACAGGTCGACACTTGCTGTACTTGTGAGGCTCTTGAGATAAAAAATTAAAAGTAAATTCTTGAATGATATAGCTAAAAGAGTCCATGTAGCTGAAAAAATAGTCCATAAGCGCAGGGCTAAAAAAGTTTTACTATAAAATCAACGAAGTTCATGAACAGGCTGCTACTAATGAAAATATTGGTGGCATATGTATTGATTATATGCAAAATTTACAGCTACCAACTATCCCAGTCCAAGAAACATTTTATCTCAGACAACTCACTGTTAGTGTTTTCTGTGTCCATAATCTTAAAGACAACAGTGTAGTATTTTTTTATGTATCATGAGGGAATTGGTGGTAAAGGCCCAAATGAAGTCTGTTCATTTCTGTTGAGCTACATTCAAAATCATTTAATAGAAGGGATTGAACACTTACATATTTTTTCTGACGGATGTGGAGGCCAAAATAAAAACCACTCAGTTCTCAGATTGGCAAATGCCTTGGCCTCCACAGGAAAGTTTAAGACAGTAGAGCAGTATTTTCCTATTAGAGGGCATTCTTTTCTGCCCTGCGATAGGGACTTTTCAGTTATTAAAAGAAAAGTGAGAAGGTGCGACAGAGTGTACACTGTTAAGGAATATGCTGAAATGTTCCTAAGTGCCTCATTAAAAAATGAGTTCTATGTGGTCCTACCTGAGTCAGAAGACATTTTAAATTTCAAGGATTGGTAGCCTGCATTTTTTTAAAAAGAATGTAATTTCTCAGGAAACACGAGGCAAAGATGTGCCCAAAGAAAAAAAGGTTTCTTTTAAAATCTCAAATTTCATGCAGTTTTCCCATTCACATGAAAATCCTGGTATAGTAAAAGCAAAAAGACTTCATTGATGGTGTAACTGAACACACTTTTGATATAAAAAACACAAACCGTAATAGGTTGAACCTGCCTACACAAAAAGCTTATCAAGAGGATTGTGTACCAATAAACAAGAAAAAAATGGATGACCTTGAAAAAATTAAAACCTTATTTACCTGACGATGAACAAATAAAGATGTTCTACGACAAAATATTCTCATGGAAAACTGTCAATAAAGGAGATGTTGAGATAGATTGAGAAAATATTGCTTAAAACTCCAGAACTTTGTTTTTATATAATTAACATGAAACATAATTATATGTTAGATTTACTAATGTAAAATTATAATAAACATTTTTAGCTGTTTAACTGACTTTATTTTCCTCCATATCAAAATCAAGTGTCTCTATTTTCCTTTAAAACCCTATAAGTCATTGTTTTTTGCTCCATTTTCTTTTAAAAGCCCATAAGTCAAAAAATTATTTTTTAATATTTCTATGAACTTAAATACTTATAACAGGTATAAAATTTGTAAATTCACAATTCTAATAGTGAATTCCTATAATTAGATTGTGGTTTTTTTATTATTTGGTGCAAAATTACCAATCTGAGAGTGATTTTTTTACATTTACCAAAAGTAGGTTTTTTTGACTTAAAGGGTTTCTCAAATGACCAATTCAATTATGTTTCTGTGCTCTCGTATATCAGCCGAATCTTCAAAGTTTGGATAAAAAATCGAATATTATTACAAAATAATGTGATCTACAAAAAAGGTCCTGAATTTGTTTTGATCTATCTCCATCGGTTTGGCTAATAAATGTCAATATTTTGTAATTTTGACGTGAAACCCTTGTTACTGGAGTCGATAGCGGTTAACCCGTTTGTCCTAGCTTAAATCTCAAAACATTTATAAATAGGTATTTATAGAATCTACAAAAAAAGGTTCAGTAGCTTTGTGTTGTAAATCTTTCCGTAAGCCTATTATAAGCGCTCAATGGCAAAATCTTTTTTGTGAATTGAAGGGTGTGTAGCGGACGGAGGTAAATCCATTTTTTGCTTCAATGTTGATTATCACGTTGGTATATTAAGAAAAATTTGCTTTATCGATTGGTGCAACAACGGTGTAAATCCGTCAATAAACAAGTACAATATTAAGCATACCGTGTATCCCATTGCAGAGAGTTGGTGCAAAATAGGTGTAGCTCCAGGAGCTGACTCTTGCTTGCCCCAACCGAGCAGGGAAATTTTGTGAGGGCATGTTTACAGCTGACAGCCTGGCATTGTGTTTGTTTATTAGTAGTTGAATATCTGTTATTTTCCTACTGGATTTAAAGGGTGTGTGTGTGTGTGTGTGTGTGTGTGTGTGTGTGTGTGTGTGTAGAAGAGTATATATAACTACTTGTGGTGTATCTTATAAAATATATAAAGATAATAAATCATACATAATGTCAAATAGTGACGAAAGTCTGACTGATTTTAGCAGTGATCATCTTATTTGTACCATCCTAGTTCTTAGGCTGGTCGTCCACTGGAAGCGTATTCAAGCGTCTTCACGCTCGCGCGATACAAGCGTAAACAAGCGGCTTCGCGCGACAGATCCCACAACCATGAGTCAGGCAAAGCCGCGTCCACTGCAGGCGCCAACTCCTGCGCAACTACAGGCGTACTCACGCTCGCGCTACACATCCCGTCTGGATGGGATCTGTCGCTCGTACACGCTAGTACGCCCAGAGTCCAGAGAGAAGCCAATCGTCCACAGTGTGTTTGATTTTGTTTTTATTTATAGATTGTTACATTTTGTGTTTAATAGTGGTTTTATTACAAAAATGGAAGACAATACCGACAAGTTTATTAACACAGTAAGATTGTTTACACCGTTGTGGGATATGAAGGACAAGCGGTATCATTCAAGGGATATCCAAACAAAGCTTTGGGCAAAAGTAGCTCAAGAAGTGGGAGAAGAAGGTACGTTTGTCGACTCTAGTATTTAGTAATATATAAATATACTGCATGCTGCATCAATTATAATAACCTTAGATTTGCCTATGTTAGGTTAAATAAAGTTAGCTAGGGTTTGGTAAACCTAGCCTACATTATTATAAGTACATTATATCAATAATGTAACAAAGACAGTATTAGTAATATTATAGAATGATAACCTAACCTAACTGCCACAGTGCGAAGTATAATACAATTTTAAAGTTTGCTTTGTATTTTAAAAGAAATTCAATTAATTGCAATATAAAAAATATTATCGATCCAAAACGTATCATAAATGATTTTGTATAAAATATTTTACTGTATTATAAATGCATTATTACGATGTAATACCATGAACAAATTGTGATTGTGTACTGCTTAACAACATTTACTTCAAGCAAATTCATTTGGTAAAATAAATAATCAAATTTTTTTATTATTTACAACTTTATTTTATAGTACAAGTAACAGTATGTGAAATACTCCTAATTCACAATGTGCATTAAACTTTGTCACCACTTTATACAGTTTCCAATTCAGAAAAAAAAGCCACGAACTTGTCCCTTACTGTATAAGTAGAACACCCGCCACTTTGGCCGTAACATGGGCTCTTATGGAGTTATTCTGGACCAATGAGAAAGCAGCAATGGCGGCTAGACTACGCCCAATTCCTTGCAAAGGTATTGCCTAAAGAGATTGGTTACTTTCCTTCAGATGACAATAACACCGTTATAAGTCCTAGCGAAGCCAAACCGCATTCCATTAGGGTTTTCGACGACATAGCGTGTGAAAAGCATGACAACATCCGCGCTTATTTCACTATGGGCCGTCACAACAATATCGATGTTTTCTATCTTGGCCAAACGTACAGCAGGATCCCCAAACAACTGATACGAGACAATGCAAATTTTGTAATACTCTTTAAACAGGATGACATGAATCTTAAACACGTGTACGCTGATCACATCAATACAGACATGCCGTATGACTCTTTGAAAAAACTATGCACTCTAGCGTGGAATGACAAGCATGGATTTCTTGTCATAGATAAGGATCGCGACCTTTATAAGGGCAGATACCGCGTTGGGATTGACACTTTCCTTGAGTCACTATGAGTACGCGGATCTATTACTACAACGACGTTTAAAGGTATGCAGATGCCGGTTGCGGTGGTATCACGAGACCTACAAAGGTAAGCTCTAATCTTTGCACGTGGTATTACGCAGATAAGAAAAGGTTTTGCGGTAACTATTGCAGTAGACGTGGTGCACACGGTCATGCGTATAATAGACTTTGTTGACGTCATAGAAGACTAGGTTGCTACAGCAGGAGCTTACCGCCAATAGTGCTGTTGATGATTTCATCTAGCCAGCGTATATACAACAGAGATAGGTGGATAGCGTTTACAGCCGAGTGTCAGGAGAAGAATGTACCTATTGAATTGGTGATTTACCATGAGGACATGCTAAACGGTACGGTGCGTGAACCCATGAACCTACTGTCTCGGTTTAGACCGTTCCCCGACCTCTTTGGCAAGCCGATATTGAAACTCAGTAACAGTCATGGTAGTTTGAACTTTACTCAGATATACTTAAGGATGTTGAAGTATGCTTGTGATATACCTTATGCCACTAAGTGTATAGTGTTGACTGAGCGCAGTATACCAGTTAGATCCCCCGTTACACTCTATAGACGTGCACTGCGGTCGCGGTGTTACTTAAACATAAGTTACAATGTAATTTACGGCCCAATGCGTAGTAGTGTGAAAGGAAGGCGGGGTAAACCGTTTGCTGCAGTGAACAACATATGTCAAGGACTGTACACTGTACATATGATTAGGCCTCCTGGGGAAACTCACTATAATAAAAAACGCGCCGAGACCCCTACGGCCTGGCTCAAATCCTACCGTGGTGATGGAAACGTGGGTCAACTACGCTGCATTCCTGTCTATATTCAGCTTGGCAGTTTGCCACGACCACAGCTGCGACTACCTCCACTTTCATTCCAAGGTATATATACTACCTAAGGCAAGCTGACCGTCACAGTCACTCTTCGTCTACGTGTCAACGCTCTCATTACAGGTAAGTGACTACACTACACATTTAACTGTTTTCTTTAAGGGGAGATGTACGCCTATATTGTAAAAAAAATCAATATTTGTTTATATTTTTATCTTAAAGTATAGATTTTTCTGAGTTCAGTGATATATAATACATATATATTTGGGTTATATTTATATGCTAAAAAAAAATTATAAACATGCTAGTCGGGCGCACGGATCCGTGGTCAGACGTATCGAAGGCGTTCTGAACGATAGGATATTGTTTTGAGCATTTTAATATACATAACTTGCACTTTTTAATATTACTCTTTTTCTTTTTACTCTTTGGTTTAGTTTACTTCTTATATTTGTTGGCTTCGGGTAGCTTGTTAGTTGTTTGTAACCTTTAGTGTGTTTTGTCAGCTGGTATTTGTTTTGTTTAGTGTTTGTTTACATTTGAAATAGATCTCAGTTATTGATACCATTTGTGTTTTAGAATAACAAATATGCCTCGATCAACTAAGTTAACAAAGAAAAAACATTTCCGGGGTAATCAGTATGCTCGGATATCATCGGGTAATGTAAATAGTTCAGCTGCAGTTAGTGAATTACGTGAAAGTGATGTGTTGGAAGTGCCTCGTCCTACTCCTTTTTCTGCCTCAAGAAGGAAAATAAGTACCGGTATATTACCAAACACTTTAGACACAGTTGGTCACAATAATGTAATTGTAAGTATGAATATTTTGTGTCAAGCTTTGGTTCATGCTACTGTGTGTAAATATTGTAAAGTAGAAAATTCTTTGAGCTTGAAAGAAGACGAAGCTGCAAGAGAAGGCCTAGCTTGCAAACTGTTTGTTGAATGTAGTAACTGTAATAATAAGTATTATTTTTGGTCATCAGAAAAAACTAATGGCTTTTATGACGTGAACGTCAGATCAGTATATGGTCTGAGATCAATAGGGAAAGGATCAATATCCGGAAAACCGCTTTTCGGTATCCTTGATTTACCTAACCCTCCTAAGAGATTTGAACGCTACAATCCTTTGTTTATTAGGTCCGTATAGAAAGTACCAACACAATCAATGATTGATGCTACAGAAGAGGCAGTGGCATTGAATGAGTCTGAAGGTGGAAGTGTGAGCAGAGACATAAGTGTTGGTTTAGACGGTACATGGCAAAGACGTGGGTTTTCGTCTTTGAACGGTGTAGTGTCGGTTTCAAGTTTTGACTCTAGTAAAATTTTAGATACAGAAGTACTTACCAAATACTGCCATACATGCAAATCAATCAAAAACCCAAAACCTCATTTTTGTGATAAGAATTTTGACGGGTCAAGTGGAGCTATGGAAGTTGCAGGAGCTAAGGCTGTGTTTGCTCGTTCAGAAATGACTAGAAAAGTAAGATACAAATATTACCTGGGAGATGGTGATTCCAAAGGGTTTCAAACAGTAGTAAATTCTGAACCATATGGCCCAAATTTTCATATTGAAAAACTGGAATGTGTTGGGCACGTTCAGAAAAGAATGGGGGGTCGACTTAGAAAGTTACGGAGAGAAATGAAGGGGAAAGTATTGAGTGATGGATTGAAAATTGGTGGAAAGAAAGGAAGATTGACTGATGCAGCTATAGACTCCCTCCAAAATTATTATGGCCTAGCAATAAGAAGAAATACAGACAATTTAGAGAAGATGAAAAAAGATATATGGGCCATATACTTTCACAAATTGTCAACTGACGAGAATCCACAACATAATCTCTGCGATGACTCGTGGTGTAAATATAAGAAATGCATAAAAGAAAATGAAACTTATGAGCATAAAAATTCATTAGATAAAGCTGTGATGGATGCCATCAAACCAACTTTCCAAGCATTGCCTTCACCAGACCTGCTTAAAAAATGTCTCCATGGTCAAACACAGAATGTAAACGAAAGTTTTAATTCTGTGTTGTGGACGCGTATACCTAAATTAAATTTTGTAGGCCTGCAAACACTAAGATTTGGTGTTTTTGACAGTATTATTACTTTTAATGAAGGAAGTCAAGGCAGAATAAAAGTGCTTAATGATCTAGGTATAAAGCTAGGCCAAAACTGTGTTTATACCCTACGTCAGATTGATGAGGACCGAGTGAGGAAAGCCGAAAAAGCTGGTGAAGAAGAGACAAAGCAAGCTAGGAAACGGGCAAGAATGGTGAGGAAGAAACTAATTGATGATGATAAGGCCAAGGAACAAGACTATGAAACAGGAATGTTTTAAAAGGTACTTTTCAATCATATTTTTGTATACATAAAAGTGTTTTGTGAATTACCGAAAATTTACTTTGTTGACATAAATGTTCATTTTTCTCAGGAACTAGTTGTCCAATCTTCATGAAATTTATATCATATATATAACGTACCTATTCATACAAGCCCTGGCACTTTCATAAGTCTAGGTCAAAATAAAAAAAAATAAATAAAAATTGTTTTAAAAACAAATAATTGAAGAAAATATTGAGTATCCTTAACAAATTTCTAAAGCAAAAAATATTGATTGGAAATCTTTAAAAGTGGCAGGGCTTGTGTATAATAGTATGTTTTAGAAGTGCTACAAATTTCAATTCGTTAGGTATCATAGTTCTTGAGAAAAAGGAACATAAATATTTGAAAATTAACATGAGCTGGTATAGGGCGTACATCTCCCCTTAACACGTTCACTGCGCGTGGGACGCCGGCGTCCCCCATTACCAATCCATTTGCGCATGCGCATGGGTGCCCGGCGTCCCATCACACCATCACTACGTTGGTCGTTTAGTGCCTGCTCAGGCTCCGTACAAGGAAGGCGATTATTTGTGCGCGTGTTGAAACCGCCATCTTTGTTTACACTGCAATGTTCGTGTCCCGCTGGCGCCTTTCTTTGTTCGTTGCTAGTGTCGTGTGTTTGTTTGTTATATTTGTTTATTTGCTATGTAGTTTTTTTATACTTCCTACAAATACTGTGACTATAACAATGGCTGCCGGACTCAGTGACTCACAGATTGAACGGGAGGTTATAGACAATGACCTTGACAATGAATCAGACAGTTCCGTGCAGGAAAGTGATACCGATTCCCGAAAGTGACTTGGATGATGACGGAACTTTTCCACTAAAACCCTGCATGGTCTGCACAGCTACAACCCCCTACAGTTATTCCTTTCACAAAACAAAATGAACTATTAGTCCCTACGCCAAGAGAAAATAAGCCGGTAGATTGGTTTTTGCTTTTGGTTGACGATCAGCTGCTGGAAAGTATCGTAGCAGATACAAACAGGTACGCTTTTGACTTGTTTTTTGGGCCTTCCACTGAGCCACGATCACGTATTCACAGATGGAAGGACTTAACTTTAGACGAACTAAAAAAGTTCATAGGCCTATTGCTTCACACTGGTACGTTCAAACTGAACCGCCTCAATGACTACTGGAAAACCCATCGAATGTTCAACTTGAATTGCTTCCGTGACCATATGAGCCGTGATCGGTTTTTGATTATATTACGATGCATTCATTTCTCACATCATCAAAATGTAGCTCAAGGTGTACAGGAAGACCGTTTGTCCAAAAAGTAAGGATGCTAGTTGACCACTTCAACAAAAAGATGGATGATGTTTACTATCCAGGCAAAGAACTTTCTTTGGATGAGGCTATGGTTTTGTGGCGCGGTCGGTTGATTTTCCGACAGTACATCAAAGGAAAGCGCCACAAGTATGGCATCAAACTGTACACTCTTTGTGAACCTGGTGGTCTCATACTTCGTTTTTCTTGTCTACTCAGGATCTCTCAGTGACTTAGGTGGGAAAGGTCATGCCACAAAGGTAGTACTACATCTTATGAGAGGGAAGCTCAACCATGGTCACTTCGTTGTACATGGATAATTTTTACAATAGCTTTCCTTTGGCCTACCAACTGCTTAGGAAGAAGACGTATTGTACTGGCACACTTAGAGCAGACAGAAAGTACCTGCCAGATGAGGTAAAATCAGCCAAAGTAAAAAAAAAGGTGAGACAATTGCTCGGAGTGCAGAACAAGTCACTGTTGCCAAGTGGAAGGACAAGCGTGTAGTGACATACATCACTACAGAGTTTGAAAACAACATGGTTGAATCACGGAATCGCCATGGAGTAGCTAGAGTAAAACCCCTGCCCATTGTGAAATATAACACATTTATGAAGGGAGTGGATAGGGCAGATCAAATGCTAGCGTACTATCCATGCGAAAGAAAAACGCTGAGGTGGTACAAAAAGATCTTTGTACACATAATGCAGATGGCACTGGTGAACGCCTTGAAGCTGTACAACCTTTCCAATCCCCAAGAAACAATGAAATCTTTATGACTTCAGGCTAGCTGTCATCGAATCCCTTGTCCCCTGAGAAAGAGCTACAAGCCCCAGAACGTCCTCGCCGAAGCAATGAGAAGGCACTGCACGTTGTCTCCTTGATTGAAGGGAAGGACAACAGGAATCGGCAGAAGAGAAAACGTTTGCAGAGTCTGCCCACAGTGAAGGAAGAGAAAAACGTACTGCATACTTTTGTGCACAGTGCCCAGGAGAACCTTCACTCTGTCCTGTGGCAATGCTTTGAAAAACACCATGCTTAGGACTGTTTAGAAGAATGGGTGGTGGAGGGATGTAAAATACATGTAAATAGGTTTTATTTAGTTTTTAATTTTATTTTGATGACTTTTTTGTCATAAACAATACGAATGTAGTGAAGGAAAAAGCACGAACAGCCCTAAAAGTTTAGTCAGTGCGCATGGGATACCAGTGTCCCACATGGAGGAGTTTTCGGCAGTGCTGATGGGTGACCGCGTCCCACAACTTTATGACGTCACTTCCGGGTGCAAGGTTTAACTTCTGGCAGCTTCTTTCCTATCTACAAAAACTGGCCTCACCATATAGTAAAGTAAAAAAAATTTATATTTTTATTTTTAGCATATTCTAAAATTTTTTTCCAATATTTAGCAGTGAACGTGTTAAGATATTCGACTGCGCTCTCTATTTGCGGTGTGTTGCTCACGCATAGTTATTCTCAATCCGCTAGCCAAGTTAATAGTTTTACGATGAACTCGTTGTTAAGATTATTCGCTATACAGATTGTCGGTTTTCCTTTACAGATTGAAAAATGGAACTCTCTTTAAAGCTTTCGTCACTGGAGAAGCATGGTGAGCCCACACCAAAGATGGCGATAAAAGAATTGACACGGAAAGCTGGCTACAGGATCCTGGAGGCAAAGAAGGTGGACACTAAATTTGACCGGAAGGCAGTGATGTTACTCGTAGAAGTGGACAGCACCAAAACAGCCGTCACATTTCTACCGGTGAGATTTGAAAAGACTTTAGATGACAGTGATCTACAAGAAATGACGTCGTCTAAAAGGTATAAAGTTAGATGTACGGGTGTTAACGGACTTTTGGTAGATGTTAAGATTTGGAAATGTATGTAATCAGAACGCTTTTAATAAACGTAGTACGGACGTAAACACGTGTGTTATTTCTGCAACGCCCCCGCCTCCCGGCTATTTTTAGATAGTGCATCTATGCAGGAGATGTACCGTCATATGTGGTGACCACATGCAGTTGCTGGTGTTCATAATTGTGGGTCTTCTCACTCAGTACTGTGTTCGCGCCGACTCGGTTAAGATGATATCAGTAATTATTGCTGCTTATTCTTTGTATTTACGTGTTATTGGCCTGTTGTCGACTCCATCACCACCACCGTGTCCCCTTTCGAGATCGTCCTCATTCACCTCTTCAACAGTCTCCTAGGGTAGTGTTAGTAGCGGTTGGGAGTTTTTTTTGGGACTCAGAATCAGAATCCGAGAGTGGATATACGACACAAGAAGAAGAAGAAGAAGACGATTTGCGTGGTGGTGGTAGCTGGAACGGCTGGAGAGAGTACTAGGATAACGGCTACTAGACTTCCAAAAAGGGTGAGTTATTTTTATTGTTGTCTCCGGTTATCATTAACAGATCACTACATTTCACTGTGATAATGTTTCCGTCTCTAGTTCACCAAATACCAATAGCTGAAGATTCCGACTCTAGCTGGTTTTAGATTTTTTACAATAACCGTACGGTAAAGTACCATATTCACCTTCACGCTTGCGTTTTGGGCCAGTAATTGACAGAGTAAGGTGTACAGATGGTCTGGTACACACATGTGTAGTTGTAGTCATTGGAATGCACAGCTGTATCCGCTCTGTCACCATGTGCTGTAACGACATGAGGTTATGCTCGCCTACACGAGAGAGCAGTCATCGCTCTTAAAGGTATGCCAACCGAGTGGTCTAAGCGCTCGTCTTATACGTTCCGCGGGACCAGGGTTCAAATCCTGGGCGGCTGGGCATACTTTTTGCGTCCTCACTTGTCGCTACCAGAATTTTGTAAGCCGTCTCTACCAGATAGCAGCACCGCAGTCGCAAAGCTAAGAAACTACAGCTGATCGCCGATAACGCTGGGCGCCCCGCGCCGCACGTACAGCCCTATCGCGCCCACGCACAACTCGTCTCCGTGGTCCAGTGGTCAGCGCGACAGTCTCGCATTCGGAGGGGCCCGGGTTCGGATACCGGCCGCCGGAGACACAAATTTTTGTCCATCCGCCATGACACGATCGCTCATCCGCCATCGCTCTGGGAGGAGTCAGGGAGGGGGCTTGCTGCTCTCCCATTGGCTGGGGGGTCTTCCCAGGGGGTCTAGGAGGGGGCGGGGGGTCTAGGAGGGGGCGTGGTATAGCCGCCATTGCTGCTTTCTCATTGGTCCAGAATAACTCCATAAGAGCCCATGTTACGGCCAAAGTGGCGGGTGTTCTACTTGTATAGGCTGCGTTAGAGCCCCTATTTTCACCCAAAGAAGTAAAACAGGTCTGCTAGTAGTGTTGTCATCATTACTATCTTCTTTGCCATGTGGTAATACTTGTTGTTCGCCTTCTTTGTCGATGACAATGTTATGCAACAAGCATATGCATTGAACTATGGTGTCAACAAAGTCTGGCTCCACTTCAATGCCTTTCAGCAGCAGTCTCCATTTGTTGCTAATTATACCGAATGTGCATTCAATAACCTGGCGAGCTTTAGAGAGCCGCCTGTTGAACAGCCTTTTAGCCGGATCCAAATTGTCTCCTGGAAACGGTCGCATGACATAAGTTTTGAGTGGGTACGCTTCATCGCCAAGAATAACATGGGGAACCTTTATGTTCGTTCCTGGCAATGGAGCGAATGATTGTGAGCCTAACGCTCCTTTTTCAAGATTTTCTGAAAGATACGAATGAGAAAAAATTCCTCCGTTACTTTCTTTGCCATAACCGCCAACATCGACAGCAATAAACTTATAGTCAGGCCCGGCAACACCTTGCAATACAATCGAGAAATATTGTTTATAATTTCTAAACATGCTGCCAGAATGTCGTGGGTTTCGTATACGTACATGTTTACCGTCAACACAGCCTACACAGTTTGGGAATCTCCATCTTTCCCAAAATCTTTGTTTCATTGATTCAATCTCTTGGTCTGTTGAGGGAAAAGCCATGTGGGTAGCTTGCAATTTGTCCAAGATTGCCTTGCTTGTTTCCTTAACAATCCTCCCAACTGTTACATCAGACATCCTATAGGTGTACCCCAATGTCTTGAAAGATGATCCTGTTGCAAAGTACCTGTAATGAAACAAACCATTATAGCACAGCAAGTAAAACAACTATGTCAGGGAATCCTACGTCGGATAGTGCACAGATTGCCAATGGTTGGAATAAGCTAAATGACGTTAATTTTATCTCAATCCATGGTTAATAGAATTTTTTTTTCAGTGACTGAATTGAAAAAGAGGTGGAAGGGACTTCGAGATGCATTTAGAAGAGAATACAAAAAATTGCTGAAATCAGGTCAAGAGGCACCTGATGAATTTGAATCCTCGTGGCCATTTTTTCGATCAAATGCTTTTCTTGCGTGACGTTATGGAACCTAGGCAGCTCGGGGAACATTCCTCCTCCGGTAAAAGATACTAAAACTGAAACTCTAAGTATAGATGCTATTGAAGAAGACCTAGAATTAGAGAGCGAAAAAGACAATTCATTGATTGAAAACTCCAACAGCAACTCTGCAGTTCATCTCAGCGAACCACAACTAGCGCCAACTGCACTTCAAAAAATGGGACCACCCCTAACAACTCCGACTAAGGGAAAACTCAAAAGATTGGATTTCGACAGAAATAACAGTGACCGAGGATCTCCAGGAAAGAGCAGCTCAAATAAAAAGAAGAGGTCAGTAGATGTCAGTGATGCGCATTTCCTAGAAATTGAGAAAGCTAAACTCAAATTGTTTGAAACATCTGCTTCATTGAAAATGACAGTGAACATCAGTTTCTTATAAGCCTGCTACCTTATTTGAAAAATATTCCAGCAAGCCGGAAACTCCAAGTAAGGAATAAACTTCAGCAGGTTTTGATCGACGAACAAGAACGCAACAGTTTTGTCGCAATCAATTACAAGGATCCCTTGCCTTCAACTGTGAATCAATCACCTGGACATTCATCTTGGAGTAATAGTGCGTACACAGGATACAGTTCCGATGCTACATCCGAATCGTCGTGGGATGTTCCACCAGTAAACTCTCCATTGCAAAATTTTGTAACAAATTTTAAGTAAATTTCTCAAAGTTCAAATGTTGCCAACCAATGTAGCTCAAGTTACAATTCACAAATTATTTTTTTTAATTATTGATTTGTTTTATATACAAACCACAAAAAGGAAGTAATTACTTATTTAATACAAATTAAACTGTAACGAAGTCTTAAGTAATAAAATATTATAATGTGTTAAAATAGTTTAAATATTCCACTCACCTTAAAGTCACACTTAGACGTTCACTAGGTGAAATCGTCTCCCTAAAATTTGATTCCTTTGAAACACTATGCTCTATACTATTCAAAATGTAATTAAACGTGTCTCTTCTCATCCTATAATAGTCAGAAAATTTTGCGGGTTCTCTTTCCAAATCGTTATGTAAATGATTATACTCGCCCATTGTCTTCCTCTTCTGATAAATTGGACTCATCCAACAATACCTTTTCTTACTAGCTGCCATCCGACGCCTCAAGAGGTAAGTACTGTCGAACAAGTATAACTCCTCTACATCCATTACTAATAAGGTTACAAAACTAGATAACTAACATAACATAACAAACACACGTCTGTCTGTAAACGCCAACTCACGTACACTGACAGCGCATATTCGCTTCCAGTGGACGAGGCCTACGCTCGTCGCTGCTCAGCTTGTAGTTGCTCCTTGCCTCTCGTGTACGCGCGAGCGTGAAGCAGGCGCGGCTCCAGGGGGGGGGCCACGGGGCTTTTGCCCCCCCCGAGAATCAGGCTCGGATGGCAAAAATTAGGCATTTTACGCGAGACTTAGGACCTAGAACAGAGAGCGCCAAAGCGCGTGGCGGTCGGGCGGTCGCGCGCTGTGCGGCCAGCGCGCGCGCGCGCTTGGGGGCTAGCTGGCTTGGCTTGACACGAGACACCTCTCTGTTGGTGCCGCGGCCGTCGCGTCGCGCCCGCCTCCAAGAAGACGCCGCCCTCCCCCTGCCCTGCCCACAGCCCCGGCCCGGCTCGGCTCGGCTCTGATATTGACACCGCCCTCCCTCCCCGCGCGCCCTTGCCCTTCGACGGCTCGGCGGGCGGTCGCTGCTGTCTCGCGCTCGCGCTGGACTGGTGGCTGGTGGTTGTTTTGTTTTGTTTCATGCGTTCGTGTCGTGCGAGTCGGTACTTGTTTGCAAAGGGCAGTGCAGTGCTTGAATCGTATCGTAGAAAGTTGTGCGTCTTCCTGTGCTGTGTCGCGCTGCGCTATGGGTGTCGACGTGACCCAGTGGCGGGCCGCCGTGGGCACCCACGCTGGAAGGGTGAGGCCAGCGGTGCCTGTGGCGAGAACGCGGTATGGCGCGGCATCGGGATGCTACCCCTATCGGTTCCCATCAGACACAGAACCCTTGGCGATTCTCAAGGCGTTGCGCCAGGTAAGATAAGATTACTGTCATCCTTTAATTTCTTTGCACTGATAACGATAACAGGAACGGTACATGCAAGCATGAAATAGAAATTTTAGATATTTACGTGTTGCTTTTTTTGTTGTTTCCTTTTGTAGCACCACAAGTTTGGGTTGGTCGCAGAGTGTATCCTACCTGCAGACTCTCAAATGCGGAAGGAGTTTTTTAATGGGCTCGTGGGCTTCTTGCTGCTGTTGGAGGCAGGCATCGAACGGAATCCAGGTCCTGCAGGCGACGATGAGAGCAGGGATAAATCAAAGGTATGTAAGGACAAGTCGTAGTCCTACCACGCGCGGGCGCTTTGGAAATAAATACTCTGATTTTGTGGCCATATTTTTTTATTTCAGTGTTGTTGTTTTTTTAAATTTCAGGCGAAGCGTTTAAAGTCTGCCAACTCAACGACGCGCCGAATCGACTCCTTCTTCAGACCAGCTTCAACCTCAGTGACAGGGCCATGTACGGAGTCGGTGCCGGCCCCGGGCAGCTCTTCATTTTCGTCTCCGATGATGTCACCGTCGCCTTCCCCGTCACCAACTCCATCACCATCGCCAATGCAGTCGCCCTCACCAGCCCCCTCATCAACTATCAGCGACCCGGAGCCAACTCAACCCATCGGTCAACCTCCTGGTACCTCCAGTGCTTCTTCTTATTGGGTTGCGAATGATATTGGTGATTGTATAGGCAAAGGGGAAACTATTTCTGATCACAAAAAGTACCAATTATTAGAAAATCCTTGGCGGACACCCCCTGATTATGATTTACCATTCAGTTCCACCTCTATGAAAAATAAAGATGGGACTTTAAGGAAAAGATATTTGAACCAAGGGCACTTAGATAAATATCGTTCCTGGCTTGTTCTTTCTCGTCGTGATAGAGGTCTGTACTGCAAGTACTGCGCCTTGTTTTCAGTGAGCGGTAAAGCAGGTCATAATAAGGCTATGAGGTTGGGCAAACTTGTGAGTGAACCACTTACTAATTTCAAGAAACTGGTGGGTAAGGATGGTCACTTAGATTGCCATGAAAGCTTGAAATACCACAAAGAAGCTGTTGAGGCTGGCAAAGAATTCATGCTATTTTACCATAAGCCGGAACTTCAAGTTGCAAGCCGAATAAATCAGCAACGCGTCGATGAAATCAAAAGCAATAGAGAGCGGCTGGAACCAATCATCAGGGCTTGCATGTTTCTTGGGCGGCAGGGTTTAGCTTTTCGAGGTCATAGAGATGACGGTGAACTGTACCCTGAAAAAGATGAACTATTTCGAAAAAATGTCAACAGTGCTGTATGCAATCAGGGAAACTTTAGAGAAGTACTTAGGTTAATGACGCAATCAGGTGATGAGAGACTCAAGCGACATCTGATGACTTCATCTGCCCGGGCAACGTACGTGGGGAAGAATACTCAAAATGGCCTTATTAATTGCATTGGTGATGAAATTCTTGAAAGTATTTTACAAAAAGTACGTAGCGCAGAGTATTTTGCAATAATGTTCGATGAAACAACGGACATATCACACAAATCTCAATTGAGTCTAGTCATCAGATACGTTACAAGTGCAGGGCAGGTCCACGAAAGCTTCGTAGGATTCATTGACACATTTGACGACATTTTAGAAACAGAGAAAAAACAGAATGAAGCAGAACAGGATGATGAACAGGAAGAAGAACGAAGAGAACCTGCAGCTGAAACAAAGTTAACAGGGGAAGCAATAGGGCTTATCGTTATACGCATGCTGCAGAAGCTACGACTGAACCTTGACAAATACATTGGAATTGCAACAGATAACTGCTCTGTAATGGTTTCAGAGTTGAAGGGTGCGGTGCAAGAGATACAGAAGTATGCGAGAAACGCCCTTCGCACTCCCTGCTTCAGTCACAAATTAAACTTGTCCCTTTCGAAGTCAAATCAAGTTATCAGCATTAGAAATGCCATCGGAACGATGAAGAGCTGTGTGACTTTTTTTGATGACTCTCCTAAGAGAAATACGGTTTTGAAAACTAAGCTGGGTCATCAACTGTCAGGTCTTTGCGAGACAAGGTGGATTGAGCGCCATGATGGTGTTCTACAGTACACAGTGGATTTGCCTAAAGTTATCGAGTGTCTGGATGAAATCAGCGAATGGGCCGATACGTCTTCATCTAGTATGGCTGTCCAGCTCCGCGCAGCGTTGACAGACCCCTTTTTCCTTGTGGCTGTTTTCTGTCTTAGTGATGTTCTCGCGACCACCTTGCCTGTCAGTAAACTGTTACAGAAGTCCTCACTCACTTTGGACGTAGCGACGTCAGAAATATCTAACCTTGTGTCGGTTTTGTCTTCGCGCCGTGAGAATAATGTTGAGCACTTCAAAGGCATCTGGAAGAAAATCGAAGACATGACCAAACTTCTTGATGTCGTCATTCGAATTCCAAGAAGATGTATCCGTCAAGGATTCCGAGATAACTATTCAACGGACTCACCGCAAGAGTACTTCCGTCTAGCCGTCTTCAATCCTCTCCTTGACTTCATTGTGATGGACCTTAAAGACCGATTTCCACCCGAAGTAATACAAGTATTCAATTTACCTTGGCTTCTACCAGAGAATATGCTAAGTTCTGCGGCTGACTTGGACCTAAAACAAAAAGCCACACAGTTTGTAGACTCATTTTTTTCATTGTTGCCTTGCAGTAGTCCTGAAATGGCAAAACTGCAGCTCAGCGCCGAATTGGAATTATGGTACAGTAAGTGGTCGAGAGGGGATCCAAACAACTTACCAAAGTCAAAGTCATCTGCAGATGTTCTTCAATCTTGCGATAAGGAGGCATACCAGTTAATTAACCACCTCTTAGTTATTTTGACTACCCTCCCTGTGAGCAACGCAACCCCAGAAAGGTCATTTTCAGGATTGAGGCGTCTTAAGACGTGGCTAAGAAGCACAATGCGCCAAGACCGCTTAACTGGATTGGCCCTCATGCTTACGCACAGAGATGTTAATGTAGATATTGAAAAAGTAATAGATAGATTTGCTAAGACGAGAGGTGGTAAGCATCGGCTAGAATTTGCTTTGGATTAATTAAGCTTGACAGTGTAGTAGTAGAAATTGGAAATTCGATATGTTATGTTTTTAGAATTGTTCATGAATAAAATACTCTTATTGCACTGTACCATTAATGTGCCCTCATTTTTCTTCGTGTAAACACTTCCCCATTCCCTGTTTCTCATTTCACGATTTTTTTGGGTTTTATTGCCCCTGTAAGTAGGCAACCTGCACGGTTTGCCCCCCCCCCCCCCCGAGAAGTCATTCTGGAGCCGCGCCTGGCGTGAAGACGCTTGAATACGCTTCCAGTGGACGACCAGCCTTATTCTAGTGATGAAAGTAGCAAGTGAGTACTGGTACTGATCAAGGGGCCCAAGGTGAGCCCAATCTTCAAAAAAGACGACCCATGCTCTGCAAATAATTATCGGCCTGTCTCTATTTTGCCTGTTCTGAGCAAAATTTTTGAAAAAATCTTTTTACAAAGAATGCTTCAGTTTTTGAATAATCACAACCTTCTTTCTGAACACCAATTCGGTTTCAGAAGGGGCAAGTCGACAATTGATGCAATTGTGAGTCTTGTTGAAATGGTAGTAGAGGGATTAGAAAGTCGAAATCTCACTTTAAGTGTATTTCTCGACTTAACTAAAGCATTCGACTGTGTCGACCACGTGAAGCTGCTTGACAAACTTGAATCCCATGGCATCAGAGGCGTGCCTCTTCAGTGGCTTAGCTCATTTCTAAGCCGCAGAAAACAGCTTGTTCAAATCTCAAACAAATTTTCCGAGCCGTTGCAGCTGAGATATGGAGTCCCTCAAGGATCAATTCTCAGTCCAATTCTTTTTCTCATCTATGTCAATGACATAGACTCATCACTACTGCACGGGAAACTTGTGCAGTATGCTGATGACACAACACTTTGTTTTACCAGCAAATCCAAAATGATTCTGGAACAACAAAGCTTTCTCGACGTCAACAGTTGTGTCCAGCACTTCAATAGCCTCAACCTCAAAGCAAATTCTTCAAAGTCAAACGTCCTGACTTTCGCACTGCGATCAGGAAATCTCAATGACGGTGCAGCCGTATTATTGGAAGACACAGTGCTGGATGAAGTCGAATGTTCAAAGTTTCTGGGAATATTCCTTGATCGAAGATTGACTTGGAATGCTCACATTGACCACGTTTGTTCCAGACTGTCCTCAGGCATTTATGTCTTGAGATCTTTAGCCAAGTACTGCCCTACTCAGGTACTGATGACGGCGTATTATGGCTTGATCTACCCCCACCTCACTTACGGTCTGGTGTTATGGGGAGCCTGCGCAAACAACCATTTCTTCCGAGCATTCAAAATTCAGAAGCAAGCGATTCGCATAATCGCAAAATTGAAATTCCGAGAATCGTGCAAAGAAGCCTTCAAAACGTTGCAACTGTTGACTCTGCCTTGTCTCTACATTCTGGAGACAAGCTCATTTTGTTTGTCCAAATGTGCATTAACCCGGGGCCGTGACATACACGAGTATGAGACAAGAGGCAGAGATGCCTACCGAACTGGAAGACACAGGACGGGGGTTTACGAACACTTGCCCTCCCAGGCAGGTATTCGGTTCATCAACAAGTTGCCAGATCAGTTAAGAAATGCCCCAACGCCTAAGGTGTTAAAAACTCGTTTAAGACGCTTTTTAGTGTCGCAAGCATTTTACAGTGCTGACGAGTTTATGGCATTCGACTGGGTGACCGCACAATTAGCAAACTGACTACCGGCGCTGGAAATGGGAATATTGGCTGGATGAATGTGGAGTTGGCTGAAAATTTGTACGTTTGAATGTGGTTTGAGGCGATGTGAAAGTTTTAAATTTTAGATATTAATTTTAGAATATCTTGACTATTGCTATACATGTGATTATGTCCTGGCAATAAAAATTGATTTGATTTGATTTGATTTGATTTGAAGGGGAAAAAACAAAATTTCTTAGGGATGAAAGTAAGTGGAAAAGAAATGCAAGGAAGAGGAATCGTGCAAAGGGAAAACATTATTTGAATTCTTCAGGTATTGAAGTAGGACCTCGGGTGACAGGGCCACCAATCAACTATAAGTACAGATGTTTTCATTACATTAATAACGACATGAGAAATAACATTTTGAAAAAATTCAATTAATTAGGTGAGAAACATAAACAGGATATTTATTTATCAGGTTTTATAGTCTTCACCAGTAGCCCGTCGTAGGCCTAATCAGGGCAATAGCTCTAATTTACAGCAGCGAAATTTCACAAATGTCTATAGCATTAGGCAAGGTACATGTGATCGAAAAGTCTGCAAGAAAGTCTTTGCTTCTTTTCATGGGATCTCTTTAAAACGAGTTGAAATTGTAGCATCTCAAAAAAATGTAATGGTTCCATTACAGTAAAGGTTGATAAAAGAGGAAAGCACCACAATAGGCCTAACCGTATTACTGAAGACATAAAAGGCCAAGTTGATACCTATATTCGGAGTTTTCCTAAAAGAGTTTACCACTATAGTAGAAAAGATAATAGTTCACGATATTACCTATATCCAGACCTAAATTCAAAGCTTATGCACAGACTTATTTGCAAAAATATGAGCCTGCAATGTATTCTAAGTTAATGCCTGGAGATAAAGCTGGTTACAAACCTAAGGTATCACGTGATTTTTACTTTCGCTACTTGAAAGCTAACTTCAATTACACCTTTGGATGTCCCCGCAGTGATACCTGTGTGAAATGTGACGTTCTTGAAAACCAAACTAAAGGCAGTAACATCTAATCAGAACAGATTGAAAGAGCAAAAGTACAAAAACAAGTCCATCTAATAAAAGCAGAAGTTTTCTTCGATAAGCTAAAAGAAAAGTCTGCAATAGTAACAAACAATCCTGATGTAGAAGTATAGCTTTTGATTATCAACAAAATTCTCCATTGCCAAAAGTACCCTCAGGTGATGCATTTTACTCCCGTCAACTTTGGCTTTCTAACTTTTGTATCCTTTCATCAAAAACCAAACAAGCCCACTGCTACATGTTTGATGAGACAACAGGGGGGAAAAAGCCGGTTGAAACAATCAGCTTTTTAGACCATTACATAAATAATGTCTTAAACCACAACATTTCAGAACTAATACTTTTTCTGACAACTGCTGCGCACAAAATAAAAACAGCATTGGTGCAATACCTCTTCACTCTGATAAAAGGTGGCCGCTTTAAGAAGATCACATGCCACTTTCCCATTCCAGTACATAGCTTTCTGCCCTGTGATAGATGTTTTGGAGTCATCGAAAAAAACTTAGGTTGATGAAACGAGTTTTTACACCTAATGAATATCACACACATTTGAGAAACTCGTAAAAAATGTTTCATACAGTTCATGTTTCACAGGAGATGATTCATGACTATTCTACTTCTCTGAATTTTCTCTGCATAAAAAAACCTGTTGATCAATATAGAGAAAAATAGAAGTTCAAGTTTTTGAAAGATGGTAGGTTTCCTGACATGTGTCTCTTCTTTCGTATATATACTGTATATCAAATTGTATAATATGTTTATTGAATGCGATTCAATATTTATTGAAATTAAATAATGCAATTGCCATTTATACAATTTTATGTAAATAAAAGTCGTTTGACAGGTATTTGGTCTTCCGATGATATGTTAGTTTGGTTATTTAAACGCATATGTGACAGATACGGCCAAATACAAAATAATTGAATCGGAAAAAGTGAGCGCTCTGTGGTGTAATGGTAGCACATTCACCCGGCAAGTGAGATATCCGGGTTCGACTCCCGGCGGAGCAAGTACTTTTTGCGATTCAATGTTTATTATATAAAATATATATATATATATATATATAAAATATATATTATATATATATATAATTATATTTTGAGCTTTAATAAATGAGCTAAAGAACAACATTCTTTGTTTTTGTCGCCCAAATACACCTATAAAGTGTAATTTTGTTTAGTTTGGTGCAAGAAAGCGTCATCTCCTAATCATATTTTATATTATTGAAAGAATACAAACACACAAAAATCAAGTTATATGATGTACATCCAACCACACATATATAATATCTACAATAGGCCAAAAAAACGTGTATGAATAATTTTTTTATAAAAGGTTTTTTTCAGTTTTCCGAAATTAAAAAAAATGGATTTGCCTCCTTCTTGAAAACCCTTTAATTGGCGATTTTAGGGGTTCTTGATTTTCCGTATAAAATCTGAGCAATTCATAACAGTTCCAGATTGAGTTAGTATTACTACGTAAACGACGGACTAGTATACGTGGCTATTAGAGCACATCGTGAATTGGCTGAGCGTTAGCGAAGGAAGGTCAATGCTAATTAGGGACAGTGTAAATTGTATTTATGCTCACAAACACAACACCCTCCAAAAGAGGCCCACGCATGTCTTAACTCCCGGTTACATTAACCCCCCCCCTTCGAATTTCCTGGTATGACCATATAATCTCCTGAGTAAATTAAACCCCCTAAACAGTCCGCAATGGATCACAATTAAATTGACTCAGAGGATGGTTCTGGGTGGGTAGATGTTGATGAAAACAATGACCAAGGATTCCAAAAGCCATTTGCCTTCTGAGACGTTCCTGGGATCAAACATCACACTGTTCTCCCATGACAAAATAAGAAACTTCCATTTTTTGGATCATCCTTTGAACGGGAGGCTGGAAAGGACAATGAGTACACCTACAGACATCCTCCTATCACAAGTCAAGTTTCTTTCAGCATTGATGGGGAATCACCCATTGACTTTTTTAGTAAACTGTTTCCTGACCCATTGTTTGATCTAAGTTAAACTGAAACAATTAGATATGCCTTTCAAAAGGATAGATGAACTATAAGCTGTCAATGCAAGAACTCAAAACCTTTTTTTGTATTAATATTATGACGACGTATATCCGATATCCAGAAAGCAGGATGTACCGGTCATCCATCTCAGGTCTACGAATGGTGTTTATTGCTAACACAATGTCCTGTAATAGTTACGAAGAAATAAAAAAATAATCTTCATTTTTCCAACAATGACGATGAAGAAACTTTGAAAAATGACAAATTTTGGAAAATTAGGCCCGTGGTAGAACAGTTAAACACAAAGTTTCATAGAGCTAAATCTGTAGATAAAAACCAATCCATTGATAAAATGGTTATTCCCTTCGAGGGGCGCAGCCACTTGAAACAATACATTACAAACAAGCCCAAAAATGGGGATATAAAGTTTGGGTATGTTCCAGTTCCACAGGCTATGTCAATTGTTTTGAGTTGTATTCAGACAAAGAAAACCTATCAAGAACATATTTAGGCCCAGTTGGAGATATAGTGCTGCGTACATGTCATGGGATTCAAAACTTGAACATAAAAATGTTTATGGATAATTTTTTTTGTTTCAATTCCTCTTGTTAAGGAATTGAAGTCGCAAGAAATATTTGTTATTGGCACAGTCTGGCTTGACAGGATCCCAAATGAAGCGAAACAGTGCTTAGTAGCTCCTTAACTACTTATTAGAAGTCAAATGTCGCTTGTCGCATAATCAGACAATGTTACGCTTTTGAGATGGATGGACACAAAAGCAGTTCACAGAATTTCCACATATGCGGGATCTCAACCACAAGACAAATTAAGTTATTGGGATAGGTCAAAGAAAGATACTATTGAAGTAAGTCGCCCTTATTCAATTGAACAATATAATATGGTCATGGGCGATGTCGATCTTGTAGATCGGATGATTGCACACTACCCCCATAGGTTCAAGAACAAGAAGTGGTATTTAGCCCTCTGAGGACCAGCCGTGCGATTTTTGGACGGCAAAATAATATGGTAAAAATACCAGGTGGTCGATTTGTGGACGGCTATTAATTACGCGAATAAGACCGGCCGTCCTGAAATCGCATGGCATTTACAACTGTTCGTGTTGCCGTTATATTAAATGTTATCGCTTACTTAATTATTTATGACATTTTAATTCATTAATATTGATTTAAAAGTATTTCAAGCAAAAATATCCTTTAATTAGGATCATTATAACCTTCGTAACAAACTATTGACACGGTTTAGAGGTCAGTGACAATGGCCGCCGTCAGCTGTCGTCTGTCTCAGTAGTGACGTACTAGGCTTGGTTTGTTGTTGTGACGTGCTGTGTTATTGTTTACCGTTATAGGTTAAACTTATTTTTGTTTAGTGTTATTCATAATAAATTTTGTTTTATTATGGTTGTAAGTAAATTTATACAATGGCTGGGCAAAATCTTAGACCAAGTGAAATGGTCAGATAATTAATTGAAAGAAGAATTTGATAATGACTCGGACAACGATCCTACATATAATTCTAATGATGATTCATCATCTTCAAATAGGCCTTTCATGCCAAGTAGACCTGTGTTGGATTCTTTGTCAGATAGTGATGTGGAACTTTCACAAGACAGGCCTAGATCCCAACCAACTAAGAGAGGTAAAAGACAGCATATCTCCTCGACTAGGCCTAGGCCTATAAACAGGCAAGTACTTACTGATTCCTCTGATGATGATCTTATTTGTAGTTCTGAGATTGAAAATAATGTCAGGCCTATTGATGTAACGAATCAAACTGCAGAAACTTGGGAAAAAGCGGAGAGAATGATGGAATGGAGTTTGTACATAGTTTTTCTTTCTTAGAAACTCCTGGTCAAGGCACTGTAACTTAGATCCAATGACTGCCAAGCCTATAAGTTATTTTAGTTTATTCTTCACTAGCACTCTGTTATAACTATTTGTTACTGAAACTAATAGGTATGCCACACAAACCCTTACCTCAAGAGGCAACAATCTCTCTCCTCACAGTAAGTTTAGATCTTGGGTTCCAGTTTCACTAATCGAAATAAAAGCATTCATTGCGGTTTTGTTGAACATGGGATTAATAAGGAAACCAACAATAAAATCTTACTGGTCTCAAACTAGCTCCCAGTCAACGCCTTGGTTTTGTAAAATGTTTGTGCGGTCAAAATTTGAGTCTATACTCTCATTTTTCCATATGATAGACAACAGTAAGCACCCGAAAAGCAATGAACCTGGATATGAACTCAAAAGTTTCAACCCCTGCAAGACCATTGTAACCGCATGTTTCAGTATTTCTATACTGGACATCAACAACTGTCAATAGTTGTTAATACTACGAAAAGCCTAGTATTAACTGTCAATAGTCGAAAGTCTTTTTGGAACAAAAAATCAGACCAGTCTTATGCAGTACATGCCTAATAAGCACCACCACCGCTGGGGCATAAAACTTTGGGTTTTGTGCGATGCTGTAAGTAAGTACTGCCTAAGTTTCTTTTGCTATAAAGGAGCTAGGTCACAGGAAGATAAAGATGAAATTAAAAACAAAGGCCTTGCATATACAGTTGCGTCTAAGCTTCTATCACTTTGTAGTTTAATAGAGGCTACCAAATGTTTACAGACAATTTTTTTACCACCATTCCTCTTGCTCAAATGCTGTATTCTAAAAACACCTTCATGACAGGAAATGTCGGCAGGAACCTGAAAGGTTTGCCAAATGAAATAAAATCTCAGTTAGAACCTGGACAATCAGTCTACTTAAAAAGGAGAATACTGTCATGTTAGCCTACCGCCACAACAAAAATCAAAAGCGACCAGTTCTTCTCATGTCTTTGAAACCAGATGTTAGAAACGTAGAAATAACCAAAAGGAGACGAGGGAGAGAAACAACAGAAATGAAACCTGCAATAATACAGGATTACAATAAATACATGGGAGGAATAGACCACTTTGACATGATGCTCTACAGTTACTTAGATGAGCGAAAGACCATCAAATATTGGAAAAAAGTAACGTTCAACCTTTTTGCTAGGATGGTTTTGAATGCCTATGTGCTGTACAAGGAAAATTCTACAAACAATAATATAATGTCAAGGTACCAATTTATTGTCAGTATTATTGATAGCATATCAAATGAATGGTTGACATTCAAACAGCAAAATATTCCTGGCTGTGGTGATGGCAATGGTAAACATCTTGGACTTGAAAGGTTGGCTGTAAATAAGGTAAATACCTATTGGGTATGCACAACAAAGGGAAAGGACTACAATAAATCAAGGAAAAAAATCAAGATTATAGTGTGCAACCGATGTAAAGAAGGATGCCATTCAGTTTGTTTTGTCAAAAATGTATGCAAATAAATATAAAGCAAATGTGTATATAGTGTAAATAACTTCTGTGAGTTAAAAAATTAAACGGTTTTTTTCTATAAAGACAATAAATTAAGAAATAGATACTGACAACTTCATAGTACAATGTAAGTGTTTCCAGTATGTTTAAATAAGATGCATGTTGCATGTTTATGATTGTGTACATTCAATAAAATACCAAATATTTTTGTTTTGCAAATGTGTGTACCATTACTTTATTTATTATACAAATAACATGTTTTTTTTGGCATTCTTACTCATTATGTGAGGGGGGAATAAAATAGTAGTGTTTCCCACGGTAAAAACATGTCTTGTCTTTTTGTTTTATTACAAAAAATGTAAATTTAGCAAAACAAATTTTTTTAATTATACAAATTTTAGTAAGTACTAATTTTAATTTATACTACTATAGTATAATACTTATGGTTTTCCATGCAGAATTTAATTCCGAACACAACAGTACCAAAATTATAAAGATATATTGAATACAAGTCCAGATATGATTGTTTTTCCAAATACGTGTATATGTACGTATATGTAATGTTTTTCCTCATTGGGTACTGAGCAGTTTTGGAACAAAGTGCTTAGAAAACATGATATATTTTTGGCACACACTAATTTTTTGGCGCTGGTCATAAAAGGGTTAAATTTTACGTTGTCGCAGGTTAAGTGTAAGAAAGGGCCATGCGGCCCTAACTTTGCCGGTATACAAATTCATTTCATTTATATAGGCTAATATAGGGCCTCTATCACTTCAAGCATTGTTCTTTTCTGTTTACATAACTAGAAGTACTAATATAAATCAGTATTATTGGTTTTTTTTACAGGTATGCACCGATATGACGCAGGGATGGTGGTACAGATCTTGCGTCATTATACTGGTGGCAGTGGCCCGAATGTCCACACCAGGCGTGGACATCACAATGAGACATTTCATGTGACAATGGGTGACATTATGTTGTTTTATCTCTTAAACGTATTACTATTTCAGTTTGTTTTGTCCTTTTATCAGGAGATAAGTGTTAACTCTGACCATTTCATAATAAATGATATTTGTAACATAGATATAAAAGGTAGGAAGGCCTAAGTTACAACAGAAACAGTGCAAGTAGATGAGAATGAAGTTTGGGTTTGGTTGGGAAATAGTGTAAACTTAACAAATTTTTTACTTCTTTATTCTTTTTATTTATACAAGTTTTTTTTTCTTTCTTTCTTTAGTTATACTTGTCATTTTTAGTGTCTTGTTGTTTTTGATACTATTATTTTGTGAAATTTTGAAACAAATTTCACATCTACAAAATAACTTATTCGTAATTTTCAAGTAAGTATTATGTTTTTCTTACCTTAGTTTAAGCATTATTAAGATTAGCGACTTATTAGAAGCCTAGTATTACATTATACAGGTTAAGCATATGTTTTTGTTAAGAAAGGTTAGATTTTTCATTCTATGGGGAGACTTTGCTCCAAAAAAACTACCCACTTCACTATATTTTTTACTTCTGCAAAACATGTTATATGCATTGATGTTTTCAGGTGTAAAACATCGACATTTAACATCGATGTTATTGAGCCATCGATATAATGTGGTCAATATTACCACCAATGTCATCGATGGTAATAAGTTGGCACATCGATGTCAACTACTACTGAGTTCTAAAAATCTGGTTTTGTTTCAGAATGCCAAGAACGTACAAAAGAAAACAAGGATCTAGGCGATATTGTGATTACAGTTTAGATAAGCTAAACCATTGCTTAGAAGCACTAAAAAACAAAGACATTACTCAGCGACAAGCGGAGGCAATCTATAAAATACCCCGTCGAACTCTAATTAACAAGCTCAAAACAGGTACCGGTAATCAACATGTGAAAAAAACCAGGATATCAACAAATATTCTCACAAGAAGATGAAGATGCTTTTGAAAAATATATTGTTGGATTTTGTGAATTCGGCTTTTCTTTAACAAGTTATGATTTACGGATGATAGTATATTCATATTTAAACAGAATGGGTTGAGTAATTAAGAGATTTACGAACAATGTTCCAGGCAATGAATGGGTGCAGTCCTTTCTCAAACGGCATCCAAAACTGAATGGCTCCAGGTTGGCTTCTAACATAAAAAGAAGTCGGGCTCAGATTGATGCTGATGTTCTCTGTGAATACATTGACAATTTAACTCCATTGCAGCTGGTGTACCTCCATCGAACATTTTTAATTACGATGAATCAAACCTTACAGACAACCCTGGGAAGAAAAGAGTAATCGCAAAAAGTAAATATTCAGAACGGACTTTAATAGCAGCAAAACCAGTATATCAAATAATGATGTGTGGAAGTGCGGCAGGTGATCTACTTCCTCCTTACGTTGTTTACCGTTCAGGTAAACTATGGGATTTGTGGACTGAAAATGGACCAGCTGGAGCCCGTTAAAATAATAGCACTTCTGGATGGTTTGATTCCAATATATTCACAGATTGGTTCCAAAGTTTACTTTTACCGAAATTGAAGAAATTAGATGGAAAGAAAATTGTTATTGGTGATAACTTGTCTTCACACATTACTCCTGAAGTATTACAGCTATGTGAACAAAATGAAATATCGTTTGTGTGCTTACCCTGTAATGGTACACATCTAACACAGCCACCCACTTGATGTGGCATTTTTTCCCCCGATGAAGAAAGCTTGGCGAAAGATTTTAACAGAATGGAAGGAAAATGCTGGTATTAAAAGTGGAAATCATGAAAAGTCAGTTTCCTCGTCTTTTGAAAAAGCTTATGGATGAAATAGAACCAATTTCAAAAAACAATATGATGTCTGGTTTTAGAAAATGTGGAATCTATCAAATTAGCTTAGAAGAACTATTAAAAAGGCTTCCACAAACAACTAAAGATCCTGAAGGATTAGTTGAAGATTCATTTCTGAAATCCTTGGAAGAAAAACGTAAGCAGTGGATGGAAACAACAGGGAAAAAGCAAAGGAGAAAGGCATTGCAAGTTGCTGCCGGAACGAGTATTGGATTGAATGATTTGAACACTCAAAATAGTACTAATTCTCCTTCTACATCATACAAGATTGTAAAAAGAAAACTATCTGCCAGTAAAACCCTATAAGAATGAAGAAATAAACTTAACATAAGCTCTCATTCTTAAAGAAAACTAAAGAAAATAACTATTGTGATGACGACGATGATGATGACATAGACGACCTCTTAAATGAAGTAGAAATATTTGATTCGGAGAAGGCGGATGAATATAATCTAATTTCTGTGGCTGAAGGAAACAAGTCTGTAACTGAGCTTTTACAGTTGAAAGAAGTTTTAAAAGAAGTTGGTGAGCACGTAATTTTCACATATGAGGGTGAAATTTTCCCAGGGAAAAATTTGTTGGTCATAATGACAAAGAAGTAAAAATAAGTTCGATGCAACGCTCACTGAAGTCCTGGAAATGACCAACCGCAGAAGACAACCATAATTACTTATGGGAGGACATACTTGAAGGAATAAATGCACCAAAGAAAATTTCCAAGCGTGGTTTCTATTAAGTACCAGAGCTAAAACATAGTCTTTGGAACTAATTTATGTTGTTTTGAAACTATTTTTATGTTTTCAACTAATTACTTTGTGAAGGTTACTATTTTTTTCATCACCAATATAAAAATACATTCAGTATTACAATTACATCTGGAGCATTCTATACTCTATTATCACCCTACAATGCACCTAATATAAGTTTTTGGTTGGTTTTACTGATACTTGTTATGTTGAAGCAAAGTACACACCTTCCATTGGTAGGCTTTGCTGCAATTTTTAACAATTAATAAATCAAGCTTTTTAAAAATATAATACAAAGAAATTATCATAGATTAATTAAGTGACTCATATATAATTTAACAGAATTAGTTTTAAATTTTATACAGTTTTAAATTTAACAGAAATTAACATTTTCCATCTTGAGTATCAAGAAATGGAGCAAAGTAACCCCGATTGACGGTACTGTACTAGTATCCTATACATTTATTTTATTAGTTTAAGTTGAAATTTTGGCTAAAAGTTTGAAGTGGCTAAAGTAAATAATTACCAAAGTTTCTAGTAGGCTAAACAAAGAATTTCAATGTCAATTAAGCACTTTTATATTGGACATGTAGAATATTGAAAAAATTATATATGAATGTTAATTTTAGTGTACATCTTTTATGATTGTTTTAGGTTTGAGATGTAAAATGTAACAATATACCTGCATCTGTCACAAACTTCAACTCAAATACAATTGCATTTTTAGTATATTTACAGGTCTATCATTACATTGGTAACAAGGTTTATATATATATATATCGTACAATACACCAAAACATGTTTTCTGGTTAGTGTAAAAGTGGGATAAATTCTCTTTCATGATTTTTCCTAAAGACAGCAGCACTGTTTGTTTACACTTACAAAACCTAGTTTTTATTAGAAACAAAGTTGTATAATTCAGACTTCCCACTCTGTAACCTTTGGGCGGTTATATGGCAAATCCCATCAGCTTTAATGTCTTTCTATCTTGATAAAAGTTTGAAAGATATTCTGGGAATGGAAGATACAAGTGACGAAGAATATGATAGTGATAAGGATAAAGAGTATCAACCAAACTTCAGTGATAGCAGCTCTTATTCTGCAGGTAAGAGTATATTAATTTATAATTAAGTGTTAATTTATAATTAATTAATTTTGTAGGTTATGTTTCAGATTATCAACATTGTATTGAACTATTTTAAACAACTACCCATAACCCTTGTGCCCTTTAAACAGTGAGAAATCTATACAATATTAGGGTTATTGTTGAACCCAAAAAATACCTTGGCCTACGCCTTGTCTAATATCATTGATTTTTTCAGATGAACATGATGACCATAGCTACAACAGACCTATTCGATTGTATCATCCGAAAAAGCCGTCAGAAAAAAGTGTACCAAGTTGCAAAGGCCCTTAAAACTCATCAGATGTTTGATGCCACCCACTATGCTGATTCTGAGGAAAACTTGCCTGGGCCCTCAGGAATGCAAAATACCAATGGAGATGTTCCTAAACTATCAGGTAGGCTCTTAACACTACTCCTTGATATAAGTTGTGTGTTTCTGACAGTAATGAACAAAAATGAACTAGATAAGTCCTGTGTTGTTCAGATCAAATTGGAATTTCCCAAATTGTAGTATCGCTTCCGGGTATTTTCTCACACTGTTTACTAGGCTTATCTTACAAACAAAAATGTGTATAGGCCTATAGGTCTATATGAATTTGTATTTGTTTCAGAAAACTAGTTTACTGAAGATCTCCTGAGTACTGATGATTCTTCAGAGACACCAAATGAAAATGTAGCTTCCAATGACCAGTTAGGCAGATCTCACATGGGTGATGCTCCACTACATGTTGAAAATCCACATCCTTTGCCGGTGCTCATTGAAAATGAGGATTCTGGGGCTCATAAACCTCGCAAGAGATTTCGAAGGTCTGATGAATCTAATCGTTCTACTGCAAAACGCCTTAGGAATTCTGGTGAATCTTACAAAAATTATAAAGGTGCTGAGATAGAAGGTAAGGTCTTTGAGAATAAAGATTGTAAATGTCGCCTTAAGTGATTTGAATCTATAACCTATGAGCAGAGGCACAAGAATTTCAAGAACTTCTATGGCATGGCTGACTTTACTAAGCAAAATGCTTATCTCAATGGCCTAATCCATCAAGCACCAGTAGCTGTAAGAAAGCCCAAAGATGGTAGCAAGACCGAAAGACAGGCCTCTAATAAATATTTCATACAGGTTGCAGGAAAAACAGTCAATGTTTGCAAGACATACTTTTTAGATACATTTAGTACCTCAAATGGCAGAGTTTCCAGATTATTAACTAAAATTTACAATGGAAAACCCTCAGGCGAAGACCTTCGGGAAAAGCATGTTCCAGTAAAGAAGACTCCCGAAAACAAAATACAAGATATAGTTGATCACATAAACAATTTTCCAGCTTTCCAGAGTCATTACACTCGGAAAGACAATCCCAATAGATAATACGTCAGCCCAGAGCTCAACATTAGAAAATTGTACCAATTGCACAGAGAATGCTGTACAACACTTGGTTTTTTACCCGAAAAAGAACACATCTACAGATATATTTTTAACACCAAATTTAACCTTCACTTTCGCGTCACCAGGAAAGATACATGTAAGGTGTGTGATAAATTTAAAATAACAGCAGATGTAGAAACTGGCCCACAGAAAAAAGCTACCTTAAAATTTGAGCATGAAATCCATTTGCGTTAAGCTGAAAAGGCTAGATCTGCAATGAAGAATGAAGGAGACACGGCCAAAGAAAAAAAGATGAACTGTTAGCATTGAGTATAGATCTCCAGAAAGCTCTTCCCTTTCCTAAGCTGACAGTGTCTGATGCGTACTACAGGCGAAACATGTATTGTTATAACTTAGATGTGCATGACCTTGCTAACAATAATGCTGCAATGTATGTTTGGGATGAATGTACAGCTTCTCGAAAATCTCAAGAAATCGCTTCTGCAATTTTAAAACACTTATCGTTGCATGTTAGCAACCAAAATCATATAATAATTTACAGTGACACTTGCACTGGACAGAATCGGAACATAAAGGTTGCCCTAGCTCTGATGAAGTTTGTTCAAGACAGCCCCTCTGTTAATATAGTAGAACAAAAATTTCTTGTATCAGGACACTCCTATTTGCCCAATGATTCTGATTTTGGTCTCATTGAACAATGTGCAAAAATGGTATCCATCTACGTTCCTGATGATTGGTACAGCGCAATGGTGTCAGCAAGAAAAACAATAGTTTCAGAGTAGTTCAGATGGCAGCACCAGATTTTCTTTCCACTTAAAATTTAGAAAAGGCCATTGTTAAGAGGACTAAAAACACAGCTGGAAGTTAATTGGCTATCGTTTCAGTGGATTCGGTATGACAAAACTAAACCTTTTGAGATCTTGTACAAGACAAGACTAGATGATGACGAACCTTTTAGTACTTTGAACGTACGCCCTAATACATCAGCTAAGGGTCGTCCTAGGTCTCTCTTGCCCGATCAAGACCAACTTTACAAAGAACCCAGAATAATTAATACTTTGAAAAAAAGCATGATCTTCCTCCTAAAGTATATTCCTCCAAATCACCATGCCTACTTCAGGAACATAAAAAGTTCGTACACAGCGGAAGACACCAACTTTCTGAATGTCGAAGAGGACATCCTAGAGGACACTCCAGAGGAGGAAGAAAATTTGCAGTGAAGCCAATAAGTTTTCTTCTATTGTAAAATATTTTCTGTAATTTTTGTTTCAATTTTTCATTTAAATACAATCAGCTAAATATAAATTAAACAGGTTTAGTAGTTAAAACTTATTTTTACCTGTTACATTTTGTGAGTTTTATTTAGAGTAAAAGTGGTATAACTCATTTGAACACACTATTATTACGGTTATCTGTTAAAGAATTAACAATTTCAACAGTTCCATTAGTTAAAATAGACTTTTGTTACCATCATCCAGCAATTAATATATATATATATATATATATACAAAATGTGGGAGGAACAATTTACGTAAATCAGTTGTTGTTCGTGTGAGACAAACACCAGTTAATGAGAAAATAAGTGTAATAACTGGAAAACTGATCTTGAATAATGTTGGCGTAGAAGATATTTGCAGATGTAATGAGTAATGGCAATACTGAGGAAGCAAAAAATGTGTTAAAGAGATTTTCAATTCTCTGCACATTGTCAACACACACAAAAATCATAGAGATAATTAATAAGATTCATTAGAAAACATATAGATGAAATAAAGTGTAACATAATCAGACAGAAAAATAACATTTCGTCTAATGTAGAGCCAAATGCAGGTGAGCAAGGAAACATAGAGATAATTTGATAAGATTCATTAGAAAACATATAGATGAAATAAAGTGTAACATAATCAGACAGAAAAATAACATTTCGTCTAATGTAGAGCCAAATGCAGGTGAGCAAGGAAACAAGTTTGCAGGATCATGTAATTCGTATAATGAGCTTGAAAAATCAAGTAGTTCTTATGATTGCAATAATCTTACCTTGGAAGCCAACAATGTATTACATTTTAGTACTACGTTGCCAGATACTTCAATTCAAAATAGTGTAAATCATTGTGAAGCGAGTCCTAAAAGCACACCTTGTCCTTTTAAATATGAAAATAAGGCAAACAACGTTAAAATAGTATGTTTGGAAATTGAAAACAACAAACATAGATTACTCGACATGAAATCAGCTATCTAGGTTTTGTACTATGTAATCATTGTTACCTGGACGATGAACTTACGGTTACAAAAATGTACAAGTTATTTATAGAAAAATATTTTGAGCTATTAGGAATACTACCTTTACTTTACTTTAACTCTTTAACTACTTTAACTCTTTGCGGCACAGTGATGCAAAACATGCACCACTTAGTACTTTAATTTTCTGCTTGGAGAGCTGTAAGCCAGCCATGTTCCAGTTGGCATTTAATAGTTCCATAACCATCCGCAAGATGGCAGGAACTGTCCATTGGTGAAATAAATCAGCTGATTGTCTGAGTTTCAGTGGTGCATGTGCTAAAACACGTGGTTGAAGACATCAACACAATTTTTTTATTCTTTTCGGTAAGTATAATAATAATTAAACTTAAATAGATTATATGTAACTTACTGGTGCTTTAGGCCTACAAATTACTAGTTGTAAGCATATAAAAAACTGTTTATAACTTGGTAATTTTATGTTTTCTGGTGGTGCAAACTTTGCATCACTATGCATCACGAGTACCTACATAGCTAAATTAAATTCCTGTGTTTGGAATATGTTTTGCCATTATTCAAGTTGTTTTATAAAAGTAATAAGTTTCAATAGCTGATTTATCGAAAAAAAAAAAAAAAAAAAAACATTAAGGTCTCAAAAAACTGTCTAACTTTTATTATTTTGATGGAAACACGCAAGAAATAAACAGAAATAATGGGTAGCTTACACAAAACATTTATTTGGAGGAAGATGGCGCAAAACCATCTTACACAAAGGGACATTGAGAAAGAACTAACTATTTGTCATAACATACCTTCTGACTGTGAATCTGTAGATGGTTTGTAGGATGATGATGAGGAAATCCCTGAGGCTATATGCGATAACGCAGTTGGTTACAACTTATATGTTGACATATCATAAACAGTTGATTTCAATTTTACAATGGACGAATTATTAAGCCAAGACATGGACAATGGCTATGCTGATGTCGATACAAT
Source organism: Homalodisca vitripennis (assembly GCF_021130785.1). Taxonomy (NCBI): domain Eukaryota; kingdom Metazoa; phylum Arthropoda; class Insecta; order Hemiptera; family Cicadellidae; genus Homalodisca; species Homalodisca vitripennis. Next base: position 436,053 of record NW_025776145.1, read on the forward strand.
AGCTCATATTGTAATCGATGTTCCATCGAGGTCATCGCAAACACATGAAGCAATTTCTGATGTAAAAGGCCAAGTTCCCTTGGACATTCTGCATACCACTAACATCAACTACTCCATTGCAGAACCACACTCATCAACAATTAACCCTTTAGTGCAGTCCTCTAGTACACACGTTGCTAATGTGAATGATAAGAATAAACAAACATCTACAAAAACAATCCTATCATCCAGCAAACGAGCTTCTAAACGAAAAAGGAAAACAAATGATACGCACTCACCATCCCCATCACATGTCAGAGAAAATATAAATGACACCTCTCCTTCCAATGCCAAGATAGCTAAAAAAACCCAAACCTAAGAACTCTCGCCCAGACCCAATTTATGACACATAAATATTCCTTCTCCATAAGGTATTATGGATGGACCATCAGGGCCTGCAAAATTTATTTGTGATTTGGAATCTAAAGAACCTGTTGACCTTTTCAGACACTTTTTTATGCAAATCTAATTAATCACATTACCTTTCAGACCAATCTTTATGCGCAACAAAGAGGTAAAAGGTTCACACCAACAACCAATGAAGAAATTGAAATATTTTTGGGAATTAATATCTTGATGGGAATCAAAAAGCTGCCTAGTTATAAACTATTGGTCTGTTGATGAAGATCTCCATGATCCGTATATCAGTAAGCTTATGCCTGTCAATAGATTCAGCTGGCTTCTTGGTAACATTCATCTGAATGACAATTCCGTAATGTCTGGCAGAGATAGTCCAGATTATGATAAACTGCTTAAAATTCGTCCTTACTTAGATAAAATGACAAAAAATTTCAAAAACCATTTTGAAGCTGGGCCTGTAATTGTCATTGATGAATCAATGATTAGATTTAAAGGAAGGTCCTCTTTAAAACAGTACCTTCCTAAGAAGCCCACCAAAAGAGGGTATAAACTATGGATGATGGCTGACAAATCCGGTTATTATCTAAAATTTTGCACAAGTGTCTGCCTGTAACACGGGTTGACCTCAAAACATTTAGAAGGAAGATAGTTCATGGCCTTGCAAGTAAAAACATTGTGCAGGTTAATGCCAGGCTGACCGAAGAAATAAATTTTAACAGGAATAAGCCAAATGTCCCTTTGGAGGTGAGGCACTCAGGTTCAAGTCACCAACCTTCCAGAACAACAAGAAGACGTTGTGCAGCCTGCAGTACCAGAGAAGAACCTGCTCAAACAATGTGGATAGGCACCGTTTGCCAGGTTCCTTTGTGTCTGGGAAAGAATAAAACTTGTTTCCAGAAGTACCATGGACAGAAAGTATATTAGTTAAAACTTGAGGTTTAAAAATTTTATTGTTTTGAGACTCTAAATAAATTATGTTTAATTTAGTACAATTTTGATATCATGTAAATAAATATTTTGTTATTTGTAATAAACAAACATTTTTTTATTAATCCTCTGCATTTACGTAATACCATTTTAATTTGGTTAGATGTAAGAATTTGCGTTGTTTCCGTAAAAATAATTAAGCCCATGGTGATACATGAGTCGTCAAATTCCAAAACGTCCTATGTCCATTTTTTTTGGAAAGTGATGTTTTGGTGGTTTATGGAAGCAGAACATCCACTGCATAAGTAACAACAGCATTTGTATTCCAAAACGTCCTCTTTCCTATTTAAAATTAATATTGAAAGTGGCACCAATTTCCAAAACGTCCTTTGTCCACTTTAACAATTCCAACATGGCGGACATAAACTCTACAGAATCAAATTGTCCTATCTTCAGCTTGGTAAGTATGCCGTCACATCCTTCCAGTTTCAAAGTGTCCTTTGTTTAAGTAAGGGTATGCTGTTGGTTTTAGTACTTATTTCTCTAACAATGTATTATTTAGAGCATTATTCATGTTTAAAACATGTAGTGGCAACCCTGCTGAAAATAAAAAAACAGCTGTAAAGATTTTTAGACGATGCATGAAAGCAGAAAGTAAAACTGAACATAACCTTTCTTTCGGTGTGTTATGCTAGTATCTTTGAAGATTACTAAAGTTTTCTTGCTGAATGTTTAAGTTGTTTTGTGTTATCTCGACAAAATACTATGTTTATTGAAAACTAAAGTAATTAAACAATTTGTACTTTTAGTGTCCAGTGAAAAGAACTAACAATAAACAAATGGATAGTCAAGAAGAGATTGAAGTTCTCCAAACTGGGAAGGTGCAACCAGCGGCCGAAGGTAAAGCTAGGAAAAGAAAGTTAAATGTAGAACAATGGAAAAAGAATCAAAATAAGAAAAAAAGATACTCTTCTAAGCAATTACCTACTTGCCAGCACAAAAATGCCAAATTTAAATGTACTACATTAACAATGCAAGATATCCGCAAGTTTCGTGAATGTTTTTATGAAACAAAATCTAAAATTGATCAGGATAATAAAATAATTTTGTATTCTTCATGCGAGTCTCCTGCAAGATATAGAGCTAGAGGCGATAGGAAACATGTCAATGAAGTTAGCAATGCATTTTACATTCCAATTTCTCGACAAGGTGTTAAAAGTAAGGTTCAAGTTTGTAAGACAGTATTTTGTAAGATCTTGGGTATTACTGAAAAAAGAGCCCAGAGAGTGTGTAAACGGCATTTTAGTACAGGCTCATTAGCTACTGATAATCGTGGAGGTGACCATCGATCTCAAGCGATGGTACAACAGAGAGGAGGTGTGAAAAGGTTTATTGAAAATTTAGTTCCTTTGGAAAAACATTATTGCAGAGCTCGTCAGTCCTGGAGAGTGTACTTACCCAGCCATTTAACTATAAGTTCTCTTTGTGAAGAATACAATAAAACCATAGAAGATCATATTAAAGTTTAGTATGAATTCTTTAGAGGTATTTTCATTAAAGATTACAATATTGGATTTGGATCACCAGCGACTGACCAATGCTCAAAACGCCTTCAATTTAAAGAAAGGTTTAAGTCTGGAGAAAACTGTTCAGTTGAATACAATGTGCACAAAAAAAGAGCAAATTCATTTTATGTTTTGCTAAAGGAAGCTAATGAGGGTGAAATAACGTTCACCTTTGATTGTCAAAAAAATTTGGTACTGCCAAAAGTCACTGACCAAGCTTGTTATTACAGCCGTCAGTTCTACTTGTATAACTTTACTGTTTGTGAAGGCACTTCCAAAGAAAATCTTAGTAAAGAAAAAGTGTCAATTTTTACATGGACTGAAGCCGATAACAAAAAAGGCTCAACACAGATTGCATCAGCTGTGTACCACAAGCTCTGTAACACAAACATGGATGGATATAAATTTGTTCGTCTTTTCGCTGATGGAGCTGGCGGACAAAACAAAAATTCTATTTTGATTTTCATGTTGATGCATTGGTTATCAAACCGTGCTCCTGGTAACATCAAAGGAATAAAGTTAACCTTTCCAGTGGCAGGACATTCATACTTGCCGCCCGATAGGATTTTTGGACTCATTGAAAGAGACCTAAAAAAAATTGAAACAATCATACAGCCTGAGGAGTACTATAATGTTTTACAGAAGCATGGGACTGTTCTGAAAATATCTACCGACTTTGAATTTTATGACTGGAAAACACCAGCCCAAACTGTCATGAAAACTTCGGCTAACTGGCACTTTAGTTTTGCTCCTACAAAACGATTCATTATCACCCGAGGGAAGGCTCCACCAACTTCAGTTCTTGTCCAAGGAGAACCTGCTTACATGTTTGATACTGGAACTGCTAAAAAGGTTTTCAAGCCATCAATGGATGTAAATAGTGCTCCAACACTTGAAACAAAGTGTCTTTTGTCCAAGTTATACAGTTCCAAAATGTCTTTTGTCCCTCTTACAGTTCCAAAACGTCTTTTGTTCAATCTTACTTTGCTTTTTATGAACAACATACACATAATTAGACTATTTAATCATATTTATTGTGTTCAAATATTTATTTGCTATTTTTTAAAACATAATTAGCTTATTTTGAAGTGTAGAAAAATATTTTAAAGAAAAATCTTGATTTCCCACAAATTTTACTAAGTGGACAAAGGACGTTTTGGAATTTGACGACTCACATATTTTACACCACCTAAGTATTCAGCTGGCGTGGTGATGCATTTAATGCATCACCTGGTTGTTGCTATAATATGCATAGTATATGGTAAAAATGATGTTCACAGCTTATTCTTAAGGCCAACCAAACCAAAAAGTTAAGTTTTACTCATTTTTATTACTATGACATTTTCCGTGCCACATGGGGGTTGAAATGTCTTCAATATCCGTGCCGCAAAGAGTTAAGACAACTTTAACTACAGATTTGGACGTCCCCCAACTTGATTGATGTATGCCCAACTTGTGAGGAATTGAACACAAAAATAAAATAACTATTTTTAAATGATGCAGCAAAACGTGTGGCCGTAGCAGAAATAATGGTCCATAAGCGACGAGCGCGTAAGTTTTACATGAAGTATGAAGATATAATAAGAGGAAGAGAAGGAGACAGAGGAGAAAATAACATGAGGCCGAAAATATATAATCTAAGAAAGGCGAGATGGGGAATGCTGACAAGAGATTTAAGAATCATGAATGAATCCCTGATGGATAATACTATGGAGGGGAAAGATGTAAATAAATATGTTAATATAATGCAAAAGGAGATTGTAAGAGCTTGTGACAGGGCTATACCGTTAAGTACTGGGAAGGAAAAGATGGTAGAATGGTGGACGGAGGAGATTAGAATAAGAAGGAGTGAGACAAGGGAAAGGAGAAGGATATGGCAAAAAAAGAAATTGGAAGAAGATAGAAGGATGCATAATAGAGAAAGGAATAAATATATAGAAGAAATTAGAAAGGAAAAGATGAAGCTACGGGATAAGATGGTGGAAGAAGGGGAGGAAGACCCATGGGGAAGGATGAATAAAATAATTATGAAGACAGAGAAAGTGGCAACGAAATTGATAAGTTTGAAAAAGGAAGATGGCGAATTTACGAAGGATGTGAGAGACATAATGGAATATATGCTGGATAAGTTAATTCCAGAAGATGATGAAGAGGCAGATACAGAAGGACAAAAGGAACTAAGGAAGAGATATTAGGAGGATGGTGAAGGAGAGGATGAAAGAGAATTTGTGATGGAGGAGCTAAATTAGCAGTTAAAAGAATAAAGAACAAAAAAGCACGAGGTATAGGTATAGATGGAATTAAAGGTGAGATAATAAAGAGAGAATACGAGACAATAAATGAGTGTGTGCTAAGAGCTCTGAACAAGATGATGAGGCAAGAGATCTTTCCGGATGCTTGGAAAGAGGGAAATCTAAAAGTGTTCATAAAAGGTGAAGGTAAAGACGAAGCTGAGGTGAGATCTTAAAGACCCGTGACGCTGCTGCCCGTACTGGGCAAGTGGCAGAAAGGATGATTGGGAATAGACTGGGGAGTAGAATAAGAGAGGAGGGGAAACTGAGCTTGGAACAATATGGATACAGAGAAGGAGTTGGGACAATAGATGTGCTGAGAAGAATAAGAAAGATAAGAAGTTATTTCTCTGGAAGAAGGCTGAGTTTTGTGCAATTGAAGACGAAGGTGGGAAAGGTGTTGAAGAGAGGGTGCCCCCAGGGATCGGTTCTCGGACCGCTCCTATGGGCGGTACTTTTTGATGGCTTACTCAAACTTGATCTGGGTGAGAGGATAAACATCTTAGCGCATGTGGATGACGCTCTTGTGCTGGCAAGAGGGAGGTGGAAGCAAAGACGAAGACTGCAATGGAGGGAACCTTGGAATGGTTAAAAGAAAGTAAACTGATGTTATCGGAACAAAAGACTGGCAGTTGTGTTGAAAGAGAAGATGGAAAGAAAACCGGTGATTGAGGTAGATGGAAAAATAATAAAAACGGATACAAAGACGAAGTATCTGGGAGTGGTGATTGAAGAAGGAATGAGATATAAAGAGCACTTAACACAGACAAGACAAAAAGTAATAAATATGATGGGAGTGATAGAAGGCATCTAAAGGCGAAGAAGGGTCTACCTGATTCGCAAATGATGACTATATATAAAGGTTTGGTTGAACCCGTAATGCTGTATGGTTGCGAACTGTGGGGGGAAAAGATAAAAAAGAAACATTTAGCAAGAATTACCAACTCCTCCACTAACTCCCATTCATTCACCATATCAATCACGTTACTTGTCACCATCGTAATATCAATATTTGAGCTCCTCCCTCTATCCTCAAAGGTCAACCATTCCATCTCTCTAATACAGCTGTCCATCTGCATCATTTCCATGTATTCTTCCACTTTTTCTCCTTTCTCATCAGTCCTCCCACTGAACCACTTCTCCGATTTCGCATTTATGTCAGCACAGCATATAATCTTTCTCCCTCCTCTCTTTATCCTTTCTAACTTCCTCAATTTCTCATCAAAATACTCTGCCGGACTACAGTAAAGGCTTACCACTGTATCTGAATCTGCTGTTTCCGACTCTGTCTGAGTCAATCCTCCTCCTTCCTTTAATCTTCTTCTTTCTCTTGCTCTTATCTCTATTTCTCTTCTCTCCGCTTCACTTGGAGTTCTTTTCTCTCTCTCAGCCTCCGACTCTCCCTCATCCTCTCCTTCATGTCCTTCTCCTTCTTCTCAATAGGTGCAGCAGTAACTGTATGAGCCGGAACTGGTCTATCAGTAAAACATGATGGCATGAAATCTGCGTCTGTAAATATATCTGGATTTAAAGGCCAAATTCCCGATACTCTAAATTGTGACATTATGTTATTTGAGGAGGTAACATTCAAAAGCTCACATGTCCAAAATTGAAAAAAATCGAGCTGAGCACTGATTATAAACTGTTAGTGAATGTCTTTATGACTACACATCTTTTCCAGTCAAAAGCTCACACAATCTATTTTAAATCAATATATAAATATCACTTTCCAAGCAAAACCTCACTTATTTTATTGACAGTTCCAAGCAAAACCTCACATGTACCAAGAGCCAATAGGAGCACGCCTTGCAGGTCACGTGACCTGTCAAAGACGTGTCAGCTGTTTTTTTATAGCTGTCCATCAGTTTGAGGTTATGCACTGTAGATTTTGCATTTACAATAGTAGTCATAGTGTTTTCATGTGAAAATATGGAAAATATTACCTGTGAAAGTGGTGTATTAGTTAAAAATACGTCTCAAGGAAGTAGGAAGAAGTTTAAGAAACCTACAAAGCGTGAAATTGCTAAGAATGTAAGACATTCTGCTCCATCTGGTTGCAATGTTTTTACCCCGTGTAAACATAATACTAAGGTATTTCAGTGCTGTAAAGTGCGCCCTCAGGATGCATTGAACTATCGAAAAAACTTGTACTGTTCTTCTAACAAACAACTACAAGATCAAAAAGTAAGTAGACTTATTTCACATTCTGGAGTAAAGCGTCAGAGATCCCGCACAACTAATTGCCTAGGCCTAGGCCTACCTAAAAAAAGTAAATCTCACAGCTTTTCGGCTCATTACGTGTTTCCTGTGGCTAATGGAAGTAATATCACAGTCTGCAAATCATTTTTTCTGCACTTAACTAAATTCAAATCAGACAGGGTTAGGCAAATTTTGAAGAAACTTCGTCTTGGCAAGGACTTTGTAGAAAACCGAGGTGGGGATCGAGTAAGTGGTAAGAGTATTCTAAAGAAAAATTCTGTTAGAGAATTTATAGGTAATTTAAAAGGTTCAGAGAGCCATTACAGCAGGAAAAAAAACCAAAAGAGTCTACCTCAGTAGTGACCTGTCAATTAAAAAGTTGTGGACTATTTATGATAGCTCTACAATTTCCAATGATCTTAAAGTCACAAAATCTATGTTTAGACGTATATTCTGCAATGAGTTCAATATCGGATTCAAATCCCCAGCATCGGACATCTGCAACAGGTTCAGAGTCTTCCACGAACACCTGTACAACAAGCATTCTATGCAAGGCAGCTGAGCCTATACAATGTTTGTATTACGGATGTGAATACAAAGAAGCCTGAATTTTTTATGTGGTCTGAAGAGCAGGCGGGACGTGGATCTACAGAAGTTGGGTCTGCTCTGATAAATTTTTTGAGCTCCTACAAATTCGATGAATCTATCACCCATCTTAGACTTTTCTGTGATGGGTGCACGGGCCAAAATAAGAATAACCATATTTTGCATTGTTTGATGTACTTTTTGGCTAAAACGGAAGGGAACTTGGAGACAATTTCAATTACTTTTCCTGTCCGTGGACATTCTTTTTTACCCGCAGACAGAGTGTTTGGCAGAGTAGAAAGAATATTGAAGAAAAAACCAACAATAATAAATAAAGAGGAATATTTGGAAGAGTATAGGAAAGTGGGTCCTGTCAAAGTTCTAGGCACTGACTGGAATCTAAAGGATTTGAAGAGTTTGGGGGGGAAAGAAGGTTTTCTCAAACCATTAGCTATGATCAGTGAAAAAAAGAGAATATTTATGACAAAGAAAGTATCCTCTAAAGGCACCATCTCAGTGAGGGTAAAAGCCAACGAATATTTTAGGTTCGAGGATGAAAACCTTAAACAGTTAACCCTACTAAAAAAGGGAATGAATTGGGCAACTATTTTAAAGGCTCCGCTTCGAGAAGTGCCTTTGATTCACCCTATTACCAATGCAAAGAAAAAGGATGTTGATGGCCTATTGAACATCCTGTTTGGTGAACATTGGGGTAGGGATGAAAGCCTCTCCTGGTACAATGATATAATACACGGAGAAAATACACCAACCATTGAGGAAGAGATCGAGGTGCCCCAGTGTGACTGCCTAGAAGACGATTGTGCGCTTCACATTTAGTGTAAAGACTTATTAAAACACAATGAGAGATTTTCATTTCACTTTATACATGATTTTTTAATTCCTAGAATATAAATTCAACTCTTTAATATTCTTTAAGTAATTTATCTTTTTGGTATTTTAACTTTGTGGTGTTAAATAATATAATATTGTAATCTGTATATAATGTTCTTATTAACCTTTACCTAGACATAAATTTGTGCTTACTTAAGTTTAATTTATCATTCAATTACTGCAAATGAATCCAGTCAAAACAACACAAAATGAACCTCAGTTCTGAACAAAAGCTCACATGTCCCAAAGATTCAAACAAAACCTCACATGTCCAAAATTTAAACCTAAATATTTAGTGAACCTAGCACATTTTAGGCTCGAAAGCTTTAGAAAATGTGTTTTGGGGACAAGGAAAAGGTGTAGGGCAGCTTATTTTTTGTTTCAATTAACAAGGTTGCTGGAGAAGAGTTTTTCTCTTTTCGTGTAAATTTTGATTTGATGGACATGTGAGGTTTTGAATGTTACCTCCTCATTTGGTGTTAGTGCTAGTGGCGTTGCAGTTGTTAAAATAGATGGAATGTCATATATTGTCAAGGGCCTTGTATTTGAGGATATCCAAGAATCACATGCCGTATTGATGTATTTCTTTAAAGGTCCATAAATACACTCCGGTCCAATGGTTGCATTTTATGGCTGCAATGAGGTGGAAAAGACAACAGTGTTATACCATTTTCTTTACAATAATCTAGGACATCAGCGGAGAGATGAGAGACGTGGTTGTCTAGAAGGAGAAGACATGGGCGATCCTTAGAACACCGGGCGTAGTCCACAAAGTGATGAGCAAATTTAAAAAAGTTTTGTTCCACCATCCATCCTGATGGATTTGCATCCCCGGCACAACCAGTGGGTCCGTCACGAATGAAGTGGTCCTTGTAGTTTTTCCTTGGAAACACAATAAATAGAGGTATGCTGTTCCCGGCAGCGTTTACTGCAAACGCCACCGTGATCAAAGATCCACGCTCTGCAGAAGTCATTTTTCCTATTTGTCTGAAGCCACGGCGGGCTACAATCCTGTCTGGTCTTTGGACAGCTGTCACTCCCGTCTTGTCTACATTCCATATATCGTTTGCACCTAGCTTTACTCGCTTCAGCACAGTTTTAAAATTAGGGAAAAACATGTCAACGTTATTTTTGTTGAAACTGGTAGCACAGGACATGATAGCTTGTTGGTTGTGGAGATCTAATCGAAATTTGTTTCTTTTAATAAATGTTGTGAACCAGTCTGGGCCTGCCTTTCTTGTCTCTGACCAGTTAGGTGGTATTTTACGATTGCATGCAACTGCGTATGTGTAAGCAAAGCTCCTGACTTCTTTGGGGGACAGACTAAAGTAGATGTCGGTAGCTTGTATTAAAGTCAACCAGCATCTTCTCTTGGTCGGGATCAAACACCTGCACATATCAAACCCAATAGAATTAGTTCTCTCATAGGTTATTTGTGCATATGCGTCATAACTTGCTCCCAATAACAATAAATTATGGTGCTAAGTATTAAAAAAAACTAACCTAATTCATAGCTCTAATTTTAATAAATATTAGATAAAATTTTAAACTAACTTACACTGTAATTTCTGGCGTAACCAAATATTGCCCATGGAAGTGGTATGCCCACCTCTGTTGGAGCATCAGGGATATCATTGGAGCCACCAGGTGTTTGTCTATCATCCGGTGTAGCAGCACTCGCAATAGAGGCTACTGTACGTTTTGTGTACTTTTTACAGTAATTCATAGGTTCTGGCAACTTCTCGAATAGTTCTACCTCCATGAACAACTTTTACAGCTTCCATCATGACGTCAACTGTATAAGTGCCTCTTTTCGTCTTTCTTTTGTAATTTCGGATCATGATTCATCTGAAAATAAACCTTATATATAATAAAAATTTTTTTGATCAGGTGATCGGGGCACGTTTTCGAGCCCGGGGCAGGTTTTCGCGCCCCGAAAACTTGCCCCATGCTGTATTCGAAAACCTGCTCCGTTGCCATTGTTTGACTTCAACTTAACCTCAAAAATTACACAATCGTGTTTATGAAAAATGGGAATATCATTATGTGAAGGAGAAAACGCTTAATCTAGTAATACTAATTATAAAATGTTAACTAAACTTTTAGATGAATAAGCTTAATTTATGTAAATGATCAACATTTACTCACCAGCTGTAAAACAACAAAATTCACGACACTGTCCGAACGGAGATTTCTAAACATCTGAAAAACACGTGGCCACTGCGTCCTGGATCGATAAACCCCTCTGTCCGACTGGTGGCGCAACCTGTCCCACGATTGACGAACTATAATCGAAAGAAAACTTGCCCCGTGCGAATATTTCTTTTCTATAAAAAAATCTAAAAAAAATTATCTTTGGAAGAGAAAGGTGTAAAAAGGTTAAGAATATTTCTGAATTTAACAAATGGCATTATAGTAAAGGTAAAAAACAAGCACATTGTAAGGAATGTATTAGAGAAATCTTTTTTAGACCAGTTCATTGCGTTCGTGGAAACAAATTCAACAATTATATGATCTTCAAAGACATTTACAAACAAAATATCATTCAAGATTTTAGTAAAATTTAATAAAATTATCATCATGTAATTTCAATATTTTATAAATTAGTCGAGATTCTATCATATTTGTAGTAAAATGATTTCCGTTGTATAAAATATTTAAAGATTCTTTCATTTGATTATAAAGATTTATACTATTTGGATAACCAAATGTTACCATTTCTGGGTAATCAATTTCAAGTTCATTCAATCTTTTCGGTATTTCTCTTTTTTGAGCTCTGATAACATAATTAGGATATTCTGAGCCGGGGCTCAGTTTGGACATTTTTTGTCTTTTACCTTTCTCACCTCGGCCACCTTTGTCAGTCGGTGGGGGAGTCACTCCGTCAAAGTATTGATTATTTTCTGCCTGGATGGACTGATTGGTCGAGGTCAGGTGGTTGACCTTGACTGTTTACTGACCAGCTGTTTACCGGCAGCGGCTACTGTTCGGAGCGGTCGGACACGTTCGGCAGAAGCGACTTGATTCTCTGGCTGTTCACTGCTCGTCCTGATGCCCTTGGCTGGCTAATTCTTCTACTTTCGGCAGGGTCCCCGTGAGTGCCGTTAACGGGACTGGTGCGGCGAATCTACCCAAACAGCACTGGACCCAAAATTGAATGCCCGCGCCCTGCCAGCGCTACTGTACCGGCATCCAACTGGAGTGTCTGTATTCGTCTTGAACAAGGTTGGATCCAAAATGTTTTTCTTTCTTCTTGCACTGAACTTGAGAGGATTGGGTTGTATGGAGCGCTGCCAGATATTATATCTGGAGGAGGGCCAGTGTTAAGCTACCTAGTATGTATTTAGTTTACTGACATGATCTGTAGGGGAGGATTTCACCTTTAATTCGGATTTGTGGAGGCAACTAAGTCCCCGCCTGTTTTGAAAATCGGCTTTAAATATTTTTTTTAATTTTTTCCGCTACAAACTTGAAACAAAATTACTTTTAAAAAATAGGGGGCCTGGAAATTCTACAACCTTTTCCCTCCCCTCAGTTCATAAAAAATTACCAGTTAAAAATTTTATATTTACTACTGCCGTACCTGATATTATGTTATTTATATACCAAATTGCTGTATATTATGTTATTTATATATCAAATTTCTATTTATTATGTTATTGTTAATATTGGAATTATACCTATTGTTGTTATTTAGTTTGTAAGTTACGCGGTGCACCGTGGTGCTGCAGTTAATTGTATTTTGTATGAAAATGTTTGCCACCTAATAATTGAGTCGCCAAATGCCAAAACAGGCTAAATCCAAAATTTAAAAAAGTTGAGATATTGATGACATTGAGTTCTGTATTACCTAGGCTACAGATTTGTCACTTCAAAATGTTCCAAAACCAGTTAAAAACTGTTTAAAATTAATATTTAAAAGTGAAGGTTGTTCCAAAATCAGTTATATCCTATAGCCATTCGGTTCCAAAAACAGTCATATCTGCACAGATGACAATGTTCCAAAACCAGCTATATCAAACTACAATAACTTACAATGTTTCATGTTTCTGTGTCAAAATAAGTTAAATCCCAAAAGACTTTTCCTATAGGGAACTGCTGATCATTTTCCTTCTGAATTAATTGTTTATTTTGTTGGCTAATTTTAAATTTCAAAGGCTAAAATAGTGTTATAAGAAGCAATAGCACTCAATTATTTAACATTATTTTAAAAGCTCCGGATTTGTTGTGTGTCATAAACATGGAGGCTGAACATACAGGAGGTATTTTAGAAGGTAGTGAAGGCGTTGGTATTGATATTATAAATGCTGAAGTTGTAATTGTTCAACAAGAAAATGTCAATATAATGGACATAACAGTGGAAACTCCACAAAATGTGGAACAAGTAGAGTTGGTAGAAGAGATGCCTGGCCCTTTGGCAAAGAAAAGGAAGAAAAACGAAAGAGCATGGAAGAAAACTGTTGCAAAAGTTGCTAGGTAAGTTAACAACATTTGGTAAAGAAAACTAAACTAGCCTAATCTTAACACTCATTTGAACTAAAATAACCTAACCTCAACTAAGCTAACCTAACCTCAACTAAACTAACCTATAACCGCAACTAAACTACTTAATCTCAACCAGCCTAAAGTAATTCAGCTTAGGCCCTAACTTAACTACAACAGTTTTTGACAACGTTTGCGATCTATAATTTGTTTTTATTACAGGTTAGTATTTTTTTAAAGGTATAGGAGAACTAATAATCCCTATTTTGTTTTAGACACCGCCCGAAGGGATTTCCACAGATGCCTAGTTGTAAACATTCGGCCAAAAGTAAGTACCGCTGCGCAGAACTTTCCCTGCAGGATGTTAGAAAGATACATCAGCAATACTATAAAGACGCTGACCTTCAATCAAAGAAGAATTTTATTCTTCAGCACGTCATTGTTTCCTCAGCAAAAAGGACTCGTCTTCCAGAAGGTATCAAATCAAAAAGAAATGTAAGTACTGACTTTTTCTTACCTAAAATGAGGAACAACAAAACTGAGAATGTTAAAGTATGTCGGGCAGCACTACTTACAATTTTGCAAGAGAGTAAAAACCGAGTGCAATTGATTTGCAAAAAGTACCTGGAAACAGGCGTCGTACCTTTGGAGACTCGTGGAGGAGCACGCCAAGTTGATAAATATAATATAAAGAAAGACAGCATCAAATCTTTTATTAAAACATTTATTCCAGTACAAAAACACTATTGCAGAGCGAAAAACAAGCATAGGCAATACCTTCCAAGTGAGCTTAACATTACAAAAATGTGGAAAATGTATATTGAGCAGCATCCAACTGAAGAATTAAAGTGTGAGTATGACTTTTTCAGGCTGGTTTTTTCTGAGAACTTTAACATTGGTTTTGACGCTCCGTACACTGATAAGTGTTCAACCTGCACAAGGCTTGAGTGTGAACTAGCCACAGAAAAAGATGCAGGCAAGCGTGAAACACTAAAGCTAAACCTAAAAGCCCACAAAGTCCGTGCAGACAAATTCTACAAACTTTTGCAAGAAAATAATGATAAAGAGCTTATTCTGAGCTATGATTGTCAGAAAAATCTTGTCCTTCCTAAAATACCGGACCAAGCCGCATACTATAAGCGCCAGCTATATCTATATAATTTTGTGATTTGTGAGGGACATTCTAAAGTCCTCTTGAATTCAGAAAACACCTTTTCTTACCTCTGGACTGAAAACCAGTATGCAAAAGGGTCCAGTCAAATTGCATCTGCTGTTTACCACAGGTTAACAAGCGCTAACATGGAAAATGTCACCACAGTCAAACTTTTCTCTGACGGCTGTGGTGGCCAAAACAAGAACACAACTGTTGTCGGTATGATTGCTCATTGGCTCCTGAAAGATGCACCTAAACATGTTACTAAAGTTGTACTACTCTTTCCGGTAGTCGGCCATTCTTTCATTCCCCCTGATAGAGTGTTTGGAGTACTTGAAAGGAAATTTCAAGATCTGAGTGTAATCAACAATCCCAATGAGTACACTGAAATAATTGAAAAGCACTGTACTGTTGTGAAACTTGGGACGGATTGCCCTGTGAGTGATTGGAAAACTCTAACCGATGCTGTTCTAAAAAAAACCAGGACAATGGCATTTTCAATTTCAAAAGGCCAAGAAATTTATCTTTTCAAGAAGTAAAAGTAATCCAAACTCCATCCTGGTACAAGGAGAAGCAAACTATGTATTTGAAATCGGCGAGAGTAAGTCAGTAATGAAAAGGGGGAAAAATTTTGACAATGCAGTTTTGAGAGTGATACAAGAAGGACACCCAGTGAAACAAGTAAAAATCAATGATGTGAAATGCTTGCTAAATCTCCACTATGGAAATGACTGGCAACGGGAGCCAAAGTTGAAGTTTTTCAAGGACTTATTCCAGCTACCTACCACCAATCAAGGCGAAGAAGATGATGATGATGATTTTGAAATAAATGAAGAGGATGAGCCTATGATTGAGTAAAAATATTTTTAATAAACGACACATTTATTTTATAAACTCTGTAGATAAATAAATTCATGGTTTTGTATTGAAAATGAATACGATTGTGTTCATTAATCCTAACCTAACTTTACCTAACAATATAGGCTACAATGTTTTGAGAAAAAAGGATTTAATAATATAAGGTTCTGTTTTTAACTTATTTTGGAATGGTAAACGCAATTTAACTGGTTTTGGAACCAAAGTTAAAAAGCAAATGGCGGAGAGTAAGTTTCCAAAAGCAGCTAAATCATAGTTACTGTTCCAAAACAAGCTATGCCATATATTTAATCGGCTGCAGTAATTATAACTTTTGTACCATTTTTTAGCAATTTTAAAACAATATAACTAATTTTTTAACCTTTTTTTTAAAACAAAAATCATAAAAATGTAATGGATGTGAGAAAAGCAATCAGTTTTTGGCATTTATCTAAAAAACTTGCAGAGTGGATTTAGCTTGTTTTGGCATTTGGCGACTCAATTATATCATGTACTAGATATTTTGTCTCTCTTTGTCTGTCTTCCCACTAGTGGCATGTGGTTGTTTTTTTTATACTTTGCTCCGAGTTTGGGAGGGGCGCGCTTCCGATACCTCCTGTCTATTTTCGCTAACTCGGGACAAAATGGTAGCAGATCGTGGTTACGTGTTTTTACCCTCTGCGGGCCCGGAGTTTTTGTTTTGCCACTGGTGGTGAGAGGGATGAGTTGAAGTTGTTAGTTTGTGACTTTCTGCGCCTGTGTTCTCTCGCTGTGCTATTTTTCGCTGATCTACAGGAAGTGTGTGAACTTGTTTATTTATTTTCTGATTATTGTTACTTGTGTGCTTTTGTTATACCTTGCCATCGTTGTTTTTTTCTGGTTTTGTTCTGGTACGGCGTAGTGTTTTATTGTGGTATTTTTGATTCGCTGCCGTGTTTCGTGGACGGCAGGAATTCTTGGGACCCTGCTGAGAGTGTTGTTTCACTGCGTTATTCACTTGTCGCCTTTGTTATTGCTTAGTTAGTAGTTGACTTCGAGTCAGTGTGTTGCTTGTTAGTCTGTGTCTTTTATTTTGTTATCATGCCTGTCTCTCTCTGGTGCCTGAGTACTTGTTGAAGGAGGATCTCTATTTTGAATTGTTGGCTCGTGGGCTTACTCCAGGTTCCGACTGCGAGTCCATGCGGAAGCAACTGCGAGATAATATGGACCTGGACACGACCTGGCCTAGAGATTTGACGTTCCAGAAACAGAGGCCTATTTTGGAGGCTAAGTTGGAGACTTTTGAGAATAGTCAGGAGGACTGGTTGGAGTCGCCGCCCACTGGCCGAGAGAGGGCTAGGTATTTGTCCCGGCTTACCCATCTACATATGAGGCTGTCGGTACTTAGAGCCAAGCTTTCTAGTTCTGGTGATAAGGAGTGGTTGGAGGAACGCATCACCTTGGTTGACGGCCTGCTGACTGTACTCGAGAGGGACGAGGGGGCAAAGGCTCCTGAAAAAACTGCGGTTGACTCCGCTGCGGCTGTTAAGGGTGAATGCCGGATCCCTGGGTCAGTTGTTGCAGACTTTGATTTGGACGTGGCGTCGGGGGTGTCTGGTGTGGACGGGGCCCGGGGGCCTGTGACCCAAATGCCTGCTGGATCTGGAGGACTGTGGACTGTGGTGACGGGATCCTTTGTTCAGTATCACAAGCTTCCAAACCCACTTACCCCGTTGCTGCAGCGACTACCAACGGTGGATGGTCTAGATACTGAAGCCTTGCTGCGGTTTCTATCTGAGATCCTGCGACTGCATGACTTGCCTGGTCTTCAGGGAGCGAGCTTCCTGCATGTCATCTCTCCGTTTTGTAGGCCACCTTTGGGTGACTGTCTGGTTCGAGTTTTTCAGAGGGGTGGTACCCTGGATGATTTTCATAGGGAGGCATTGGATTTCTTTGTTCCTGGTCCGTTGAGGGAACGTCTCCGTGTGGAGAAATTCTTTAGGCCTCAGGGCAACGAAGAGAGTTTGGCAAAGTTTGTGGCCGAGGTGAGAGACACTGTTAGTGTGTTAAGGCTCGATATCCTCGAAAGTACTGTGGTCACCAACATTCTTGAGGGTCTCAATCCTGAAGAGAGGTCCCGTCTGGTTTTTGCTGGTCGCCCTTCCACCTTTTCTGAACTGGACCGTCTGTGCATTGCTTCGCGCAGCGTGCAGTTTGCTGACCGGCAGAGGGCGGAGAGGAACATTCATCGTTCCATCCAGCCCTCCAGGGCTGTCACGGCCGTACAGAATCCCGTGGCTGGGCCACATCACTCAGGTGGGCTTCGTCTACCCATCTGCTATGCCTGTGGTGAATGAGGTCATACTCGTCGGGAGTGTCCTAGGAGATATCGCACTGGTCCAAAAAAACTAGATCAAAGGGGGGTTTTATCTGAAGTTCCCCCGAGGTCTAAGAAAAAATTTCAAAAAAATAGTACCTGTGCGAAAAATTTGATTAATAGTCTGGACACTATGAGCCTAGCAGAGAAGGGAAACCTACGGCTTAGGACAGCATCTTCGGTGTGCCCTTATATCAATATCTTAGTGGGAGACTCAGTGCATAAGGCCCTAGTTGATTCCGGGTCAGCCTGTAGCCTCATCTCTTCCCGTCTTTTTGAAGCCATTTCAAGGTTAGGTTTGGTGAAGCACACCGAGGAGTCTTCTTTAACTTGCTGGACTGATTCTAATTCCCCGCTTCCAATTTCGAGGAAGGCTTCAATCAAGTTTACGGTTGAATGTTTTTCATGGGTGTGGAGCTTCCTTGTAGCCCAGGACCTGAGCATGGATTGTATTTTGGGGGCGGATTTTGTTCAAAAGACTGGATAATTTCAAATCGACACCGCAGGTTTGTGAGGTGGAGTGTGAGGAAGGTTCTGCCCCTGGGGACCCGTTCGGTCACTTGGATGAGGAGCAAGCTGGGGTTCTCCGTGAGCTTTGCTCAAGATTTCCGGAGGTCCTCACACCCAAGCTCAGTTCTACCCATCTTATTGAATATGAAATTCGTCTGACTGACACTCAGCCAGTACGCTCCCACTCATACAAGTTGGCTCCTCTAAAGATGGAGGTTATGCGTGGTATCATTAAGGATCTCTTGGATCAAGGAGTTATTGAGCCCTTAAACTCATCGTATGCCAGTCCAGCGTTCTTGGTTCCAAAGCCGAATGGAAAAAATCGTATGGTGGTCGACCTAAGAAAACTTAATGCCAAGATTGAAATAGACTCAGTGCCTCTCCCCGATCTCCATTCTGCTTTTGATTGGTTCGGTAAGGCCAAATCTTTCACTATATTAGATTTGAACCAAGCCTATCATCAGATTCCGTTGAAGAAAGAATCACGTCCTCTCACGGCCTTCTGTGTTCCGTGGAATTTGTATCAGTACCGATCTGTGCCTATGGGGCTAGCTGTGGGGGCCCAAACGTTAACTAGGTTGCTTGACTCCATCTTCCACGATGTGAAGTTCAGGTATGTCTTTAATTATCTTGATGACCTTCTGGTCTACAGTGAGTCTTTCACGGAACACGTTAAACATCTTGAGGAGGTCTTGGTTAGGTTGGGTAGGGCTGGCCTTACAGTCAATCCGGAGAAGGTGTCTTACGCCAAGTCTGAAATATCGTTTCTCGGTCACCTCGTGTCGTCTAGGGGTTTATCTATAGATCCTGCCAGGACCCAAGGCATTCGGGATTTTCCTCCTCCGAAGGATGCCAAGGGTGTTGCCAGATTCATCGGCATGGTTAATTTCTACCGTAGGTCTATTCCGGACTTTGCCGAGGTGGCCGCCCCTCTGAACGTTTTAAGAAGGAAAGACGCAAAGTTCGTTTGGGGTGAAGATCAGGAACGAGCTTTTCAACTGCTTAGGGAGGCAATTATCCAACCTCCTGTGCTGCAAATACCGGACTTTAGTAGGCCCTTCATCTTGCAGACTGACTCCTCATCCTGTGCTGTAGGAGCTGTGCTTTCTCAAGAGTTCGACGGCGCTCGGCAACCAATAGCTTTTGCATCTAGGACTTTGACCCTTCAGGAAAAGAAATCTTCTATTTATGAGCTGGAGTGTCTGGCGGTCGTTTTCGGCATGGATAAGTTTCGGAGGTTCCTAGAGCATTCCGAATTTCTGCTGGAAACTGACAATCAGGCTCTTTCCTGCCTATTGGCCCATCCTCGACAACTCGGGAAGATTGGTCGCTGGGTTGTCAAAATTGCGGCCTTTAAATTCAGGGTGCAGCACATTCGCGGCACCCAAAACGTCGTCGCCGATGCTCTTTCTAGAATGTATCATCTACCCAGCGATCCTGTTGATTCTCAAGCACCGTTGTGTGGGACCGTGCTGTTGGATTTCCCTGCTGCCTTTGAGAGTTTTGGCTCTCACCAACTTCAAGACCCCGAGTTGTCCAACATCATTGGTGAGCTCCAGGAGGGAGAAGCCA
This sequence comes from Homalodisca vitripennis, assembly GCF_021130785.1. Classification (NCBI taxonomy): domain Eukaryota; kingdom Metazoa; phylum Arthropoda; class Insecta; order Hemiptera; family Cicadellidae; genus Homalodisca; species Homalodisca vitripennis. Next base: position 455,838 of record NW_025776145.1, read on the forward strand.
ACTATCCTTACTTCTTGTCCAAGGGTGTCCTCTGCTGTCGTGCCCGACGCGGAGGTGGTCCCAAGAATGTTCTGCCGAGTGCCCTCATACCGATGGTCTTTTTCTATTTTCATGTTTCTCCCGTGGGCGGTCATTTAGGGATTTACAAGACCATCGCTAAAATCAGAGATAAGTTCATCTGGAAGACTATGGACAGAGACATTGCTGGTAGAGTACGAGCTTGTCATCTTTGGTCGGTCAGTAAACCATCACAAAATACCAAATTAGGACTTCTTTCCTCCGAGGTGGCGGAGCGGCTTCTAAAAAAAGTGTTCATTGACTATGTGGGACCCTTGCCCCGTAGCAAGTCAGGGAACACCTCCCTGCTTGTCGCTGTAGATGCTTTCTCTAAGTTTTGCTGATTGATTCCTCTTAGGAGTGCCACGGCGTCGCTTACCGTCAAGGCACTCAAGTCCCGCCTTCTACAGAATTTTGGAGTGCCCGCCACCTTCGTCTCAGACAACGGCACACAATTCATGTCGAGGGAGTTTCATCGCTTCTGTTTTGGGCATGGAATCAAACATGTTACGACATCTCCTTACTACCCCCAGCCTTCTCATGCTGAGCGGTTCAACCGCAATTTCAGAGCCGCCCTCATCGCTTATCACGCTGAGAAACAAACTACCTGGGATGAAAACCTGAGCTGGCTTCAGTTAGCCTTCAATTCTGCTCTTCACGAGAGTCATTTTTCCACGCCTTTTCAGGTCATGTTTAGTCGTCCTCCTTCTGATCCCTTGTCTAATCTCTGGAGTCTGGATAGTCTTCTACCAGTGCCTGGTACTCCCAATGTGAGTGACACTTGGGAGGCAGTCAGGGTTAAGCTCCTACAGTCTAGGGAAAGGGTGAGGAGAAAATTCAATAAAGGAGGTATTGCTAACCCCTTCCAGGTGCGGGATCTTGTCTTTTGTAAGACCCATCCGGTCAGTTCGGCCGTGGATAAACGGGCAGCCAAACTTTGCTATCGGTGGACAGGTCCCCACCGGATTCTTTGTTTTCTCTCCCCAGTCACTGCTGAGTTGGTTGATCCCGTATCGGGGAGGTTGTGGCGGAAGGCCCACGTTTCTCATCTGAAGGCCTTCCGCGGTGACACCTCTGGTCATGCTCTGGATACTGGTGCGGCTGCGGGGGTGTCCAGGGACTGATCACCCCTGGTTTTCCCTGTGGTGTCGTTTTACTCTCTTTCTGTTTTCTTCCTTCTCCAAGAGAGGCGCCTCTCAATATTTCAGGAGGATCGTGTTTTATCTGCCTCCTGCTCAGGACTTCGTTTCCTGTTAGGGTTCTCGACTTCCCGTATCCTGTACCAGTGCTTGTTGGTTCTTCTTTCAGTGGGGGAGAGGTTTTGTTTGGGGTTGCACCCTTTTTAGTGGGGGAGGTTGAGCCGGAGCTCAGTTTGGACATTTTTTGTCTTTTACCTTTCTCACCTCGGCCACCTTTGTCAGTCGGTGGGGGAGTCACCCCGTCAAAGTATTGATTATTTTCTGCCTGGATGGACTGATTGGTCGAGGTCAGGTGGTTGACCTTGACTGTTTACTGACCAGCTGTTTACCGGCAGTGGCTACTGTTCGGAGCGGTCGGACACGTTCGGCAGAAGCAACTTGATTCTCTGGCTGTTCACTGCTCGTCCTGATGACCTTGGCTGGCTAATTCTTCTACTTTCGGCAGGGTCCCCGTGAGTGCCGTCAACGGGACTGGTGCCGCGAATCTACCCAAACAGCACTGGACCCAAAATTGAATGCCCGCGCCCTGCCAGCGCTACTGTACCGGCATCCAACTGGAGTGTCTGTATTCGTCTTGAACAAGGTTGGATCCAAAATGTTTTTCTTTCTTCTTGCACTGAACTTGAGAGGATTGGGTTGTATGGAGCGCTGCCAGATATATCTGGAGGAGGGCCAGTGTTAAGCTACCTAGTATGTATTTAGTTTAGGAACATGATCTGTAGGGGAGGATTTCACCTTTAATTCGGATTCGTGGAGGCAACTAAGCCCCCGCCTCTTTCGAAAATGGGCTTTAAATATTTTTTTTAATTTTTCGGCTACAAACTTGAAACAATTCCTACATGTGATTCTTCTCAATTAACACAAATATGTGGTGTTTTTTCTTATCAAAATCTTTACAAACAAGGTCTGGTTTCATTAAATCAATTTTTGCACTTTGTTTTGTAATTATTTCAGTTTTTATTTCATCTTTAATTTGCAAGTGTTTAATTTCGTCCTCTAAATATTTAATCTTGTTTGTACTCACCAAATTTACGAATACTTGGCAAAACTTCTTCTAAAACCCAATCATCAAATAATTCTGCTATCTTCATTTAAGATTTCAAAATTAGAGAATATATGCCTGGTTCATTAATGAAAATAGTGTCAGGATGTAATTTTTGTAAGGGCATCGTTTCGATACCCTTCAGATCTTTAAATGTTTTCTTATATTTCTCTTTAACACGTTCTCTAATTGCTTGTTTTGTATTTGCTTTGAACCAAAATTCATTATTTTCATCAACAATCGTAAAGATATATATGTTATTGAATGTAAGTTGATTATTGAGTAGATCCACAACTGTCTTAATTTAGATAGAAATAAAATTTATCAAGCAATTATTATTTTGACTGTAAAGACCAGATTCATTGATGAAAATAGTGCCAGGATGTAATTTTTTTAAAGTTGACGATTCGTTACCCCTTTTGTTTGTAATTTTTTTTTCTATAATTTTCTGATGACCTAAGTGTTTTTCGCAAAAAAAACAAAGAAAATCTATACTTTTCTTTAACAATCCATCGATTTATTTGAGGGAATACCACTTCTAACACCAAATATGTCGTGCCACAACAGCACGCGACGTGGGTTTAGGGCAAAATAATTAAAATAGTCGAGTCAGGAGCATACTACTTTATTAAAAGTATATAAAAACATGTACAAACAAAAGGGGTAACGAACCGTCAACTGTAAAAAAAATTACATCCTGGCACTATTTTCATCAATGAATCTGGTCTTTACAGTCAAAATAATAATTGCTTGTTAAATTTTATTTCTATCTAAATTAAGACAGTTGTGGATCTACTCAATAATCAACTTACATTCAATAACAAATATATCGTTACGATTGTTGATGAAAATAATGAGTTTTGGTTCAAAGCAAATACAAAACAAGCAATTAGAGAACATGTTAAAGAGAAATATAAGAAAACATTTAAAGATCTGAAGGGTATCGAAACGATGCCCTTACAAAAATTACATCCTGACACTATTTTCATTAATGAACCAGGCATATATTCTCTAATTTTGAAATCTTAAATGAAGATAGCAGAATTATTTGAAGATTGGGTTTTAGAAGAAGTTTTGCCAAGTATTCGTAAATTTGGTGAGTACAAACAAGATTAAATATTTTAGAGGACGAAATTAAACACTTGCAAATTAAAGATGAAATAAAAACTGAAATAATTACAAAACAAAGTGCAAAAATTGATTTAATGAAACCAGACCTTGTTTGTAAAGATTTTGATAAGAAAAAACACCACATATTTGTGTTAATTGAGAAGAATCACATGTGGGAATATCCTTATTATGTTATCAGAGCTCAAAAAAGAGAAATACCGAAAAGATTGAATGAACTTGAAATTGATTACCCAGAAATGGTAACATTTGGTGATCCAAATAGTATAAATCTTTATAATCAAATGAAAGAATCTTTGTCTATTTTATACAACGGAAATCATTTTACTACAAATATGATATAATCTCGACTGATTTATAAAATATCGAAATTAGAGGAAGGTCGCCTAAATCGTACCGCCTCCTAAATCGTACCACCGCGATTTTAACAAGAAATAGAACTACTACAGCACTCTTGCGGCGCTAGGAGGAAGTAGCCATTACTAGAAAATGTGAGACAAGGTTGTCTGTGTGCAGTTGATCTCTACGTTTTTGTGAACGATTCCTTGTTTTGGAGCTAGTTGATGGTGTTTTGGAACCTTTTTCATAAGAGATTAATGACTGTCAAGGTACGTACTAATAAAAGCCAGCAGTAGTTCGTAGAAATAGCACTAATATAGAGTATTTTGATATACCAGTTTACGTTGCCATGTGTGTTTGAGGTTAGTAATAAGGTTATATTTGCCGCGAGACCAAGTTGCCTAAATCGTACCTCTAATGGTATCCCAAATCCTACCGGTACGATTTGGGAGCCCATTACATTCCATGTTTCATATTTGCGATTTGTTGTATGTAAATAACTATGGATTGCTTAAATTAATTTGTTTCTTAGTAAGTAAAACAAGTTAACACAATATTAAAGCGTAACACAATTTATTATTGTGTTTCAGAATAGCAAAAAGAAAGTATGGAGCGTGGGATGAAGAGGATATGGAAAGAGCCATAGCTGCTTACAGAAACGGAGATATGGGATTTAATCAATGTTGCGGACAGTATGGATTCCCGAAACCAACACTTAAGCGCCATTTAGGCAACAAAAATGTTAACGCTAACGAGGGTAAAAAAGCGATGGGGCGTCAAACTACACTACCTCCCGATGTAGAGCAACAGCTTGTTGACCATATAAAAAAACTAGAGGCGTGTTTTTTTGGAATGACGATAACAGACGTTCGTAGGCTTGCATTTCAAATCGCCGTGAGAAGAGGTATCCCCCACGTATTTAATGCGGAAAAACAAATCGTTGGAAAGAAGTGGTATTACAACTTCATGAAACGCCATAAGGACATCTCTCTTCGTGAACCTCAGGCAACATCATTGGCTAGAGCAAAAGGATTTTCTAAAGAAAACGTCAATGAATTCTTTGAAATTTTGAAAACAACTGCTGATGAAAATAATATTGATGCTACTACTCTTTTCAACGTTGACGAGACAGGCGTAAGTTCTATTCAAAATAAATGTCAGAAGGTGGTAGCTGAAAAGGGGAAGCGTGCTGTGGGTACAATATCTAGTGCAGAAAGAGGAGTCAATACAACTGTTGTGTGCTGTTCAAGTGCAGCAGGGATGTATGTTCCACCCCTTATTATTTTCAAAAGAATGAGAATGTGTGACGATTTGAAGGTAGGAGCTCCACCTGGAAGTGTGGTTGATATATCAGAGAATGGATGGATAAACTCTGAGTTGTTTGTTAAGTGGCTTCGCCACTTCATTGCCACTGTGAAGCCAAGCAAAGAGAGACAAGTTCTTCTCCTTCTTGATGGCCACAGTCTTTAATAAGCCGTAATTTGTTGTTGACGACTGCCCGCCATTCGCTATTCCATTTGGCTTTCAGTTTGCCCTTCACTACCGGGATAGTGTCGGAAGAAATCATCCGTGCGGTGTAAGGCTGGAGTTGTAATGCTTCCTTAGCTCCTCTATCTGCCAGCTCGTTTCCGGATACTCCAATATGTCCAGGTACCCAGACAAGAAAGACAGCAACACCTTCGGACTGGAGGGAAGACAAGGAGTGCCATATTTCGCGGATGATAATGTGTTTGGAATACATATCGCTGATGGCTTGTATACCACTAAGGGAGTCGCTGCAGATAACCAATTTTTTTGTCATAGGAAAAGTTATATTTAGGGCCTTTTGGATGGCTGTTAATTCAGCCGTGAAAATGGAAGAGTCGTTGGGGAGACGAAATCCGTATCGTCTTACCCCGGTGACAAAAGCACATCCAGTTCTACAACGTTCCTTTGACCCGTCAGTATAGACAACATCGCAAGGTGCGAGGCTGCCTAGTATTTGACGGAATTCTTGTTGGTAGACTGTTTCTGGAGTGGAGACTTTTTTAAACCTAGAGAGATTTAAAATAATTTTTGGCATTGAGACGCTCCAGGGTGGGATATCACATTAATGAACGACTTTAAACTGGTAATTGTTTAGCCCTATTTCATAAGCGTAGGATTTGGCCCTAACGCCTAAGGGTAAAGGAAGATTTGGTCTCGCTAGGAAAGAATTATAGAGTGGATTTCGCAGGACCGGTTCAAATGCAGGGTTGTCTGGCTTCCCTGAAAGAGCGTGAACATAGTTCAGGGACAGTTGTTGCCGTCTATGCGAAAGAGGAGGTTCTCCTGTTTCTGCAAGAAGACTATTAATAGGAGAAGATCGAAAAGCTCCAGTGGCCAGTCTTAAGGCAGAATTATGGGCAGGGTCAAGCATTTTTAGAGCACTGGGTCTTGCGGACCCATATGCTTGACATCCATAGTCTAAACAAGAACGGAAGGTGGCTTTGTAAAATCTGAGAATGCACGTCCTGTCAGCTCCCCATTTTGTTCCGCTAAGGGCTCTAAGTATATTCAAGCGTTTCATGCATCGATCTTTTAGGTCTCTCAGGTGAGGCACCCAAGTTAGCCGGGTATCAAACGTGAGACCCAGGAATTTTATTTCCTCGACGTTTGGTATTCTCTGTCCCATCAAAGTTAGTGTTGGCTTCTCCATGGTTTGGAGCCTAGAAAAGACCATGCACTTAGTTTTCGATGGGGAAAAAGAAAAAACCCGTTACTCTAGACCACTGTTCAAGCCGGTTTATAGTCAACTGCAAAGTTCTTTCAGATGTAGACAGTTTCTTTGCCGAGATAAAAATAGCAAAATCGTCTACAAACAAAGAACAGCGTACAGGAGGTATAACGTACGATGCAATTTCATTTATTGCAATGGTAAATAGAGTGCAGCTTAACACACTTCCTTGCGGGATTCCATTTTCTTGAACAAGAGGATCAGAAAGAGTTTTCCCGAGTCTTACTTGAATGGTTCTGTCAGACAAAAAGCCATTTATGAATGCCACCATGTGACCACCAACACCCCAAGATATTAGTTTATTTACAATACCCCTTCTCCATGCAGTGTCATAGGCTTTCGACAGGTCAAAGAAAACAGCAGCTAAGTGTTTTCCTTGAATAAAAGAGTTAAGGATGAAAGTCTCCAAACACAACAGATGGTCAGCAGTAGACCTGCCCGGCCGAAATCCACACTGAGCAGTCGCCAGAAGATTGTTTTTTTCCAAATACCACACAAGCCTTCTATTGACCATTCTTTCAAGGACTTTGCAGAGGCAACTAGTAAGGGATATAGGCCGATAGCTACTTGGAGACGCTCTATCCTGGCCCGGTTTATGTAGAGCGATAATATGTGAACGACGCCAAGATGTAGGAAATACATTTTCTAAATAAATTCTGTTATATAACGTTAAAAGGTCTTTCTTAATTTCCTCCGTCAGGTTCCGCAACATGGCATAATGTATATTGTCAGGACCTGGTGCGGAGTTTGATGTGGCCTTAAGGGACAAATCGAGTTCATTTATAGTAAAGGGAAGGTTTAAAGGGGAGTCGTTATTTCGATTTAAATTAATAGGCAACCTTTCCTGACCAGCTTTAAAATGTTGAAAGTCGAGGCAATATGACGACGTCTTAGAAACTTGCTCAAAGTGAGCCGAAAACAAGTTGGCAACTGTTTGAGGATCTGTCACTATATCGCCACGACGTTCTAGACCAATTATGGAAGGTGGAGAGAGCCTGCTGCAAACTGAACGTAGCTTTTTCCAAAGATCAGACGTAGGAGTAGTTCTCTTTATTTTATCAATATAGTCTAACCAGGACTGTCGCCGACTCAACCTGAAAATTTGCCTTGCCTTTGCTCTCGATCTTCTGTAATTTTCAAGATTTTGTGCCGTAGGACGTCTGTTAAATACCTTAAGACATTTTCTACGGTCTTTTAGAGCCTTCGAACATTCCTCTGACCACCACGGAACTGCGTGATGACTTTGTTTCCCTGAGGACTTGGGAATGCTCAATTCGGCCGCTGACAGAAGAGCTTATGTAAACGATACAGTTAGTATTTCAATGTCAGTATTTTGTGTATTAATAGTTAGAGGATTTAAGCTACTTCTAAATTCATTCCAATCCGCTTTCTGAATTTTCCACCTTGGAGACCTGTCGATTGCAGAAGGAAGCGATTGAAAGGCTACGGTAATGGGCGCATGGTCACTCCCTGACAGGTCGGGAAGAACGGACCAGTGGACCCTGGTTCCCAAACACGGACTGCATATCGACAAATCAATTGCCGACCACACGCCGGTCCTAGGACACATGTAGGTGGCCGACCCGTCATTGAGTAAGACCGTTTGCACCTCATCCCACAACCCCGAAAACATGTTACCCCTTTGACTACAATGACTGGAACCCCAGGAACGATGATGTGCGTTGAAATCGCCAACAATCAAGAACGGAGAGGGAAGCTGAGTGATTAGATCACGCATATCGTCAAGGACTAGGTCGTAAGGTAGAGGTGGGATGTATATAGAGCAGATTGTTATTTTAATAGGAATGTTTATTGCTATTATAATTGCTTGTAGATTTGTGACGATGTTCAAGACTCTGGCGTTCAAACAAGAATCTGAAAGGATCGCAACACCGCCACAGGCTATTTCTTGCTGGTGATCTAATCGAAACGTGTCATAACCATTGATTTTAAGTGGTATGTGAGGAGCTAATTTAGTTTCTTGAATACAGATTATTTTGGGCCTTTTAGTATTTATAAGTAGTTTTAAATCCTCTAAATGACTTCTTAAACCATTAATATTCCATTGAATAAGCATGATTTTATTTTATTATTATAATGCATGCAATATTTTACTTCTTTACTACATAGTGATTTTTTTTCTTTGTTTTGTTACAGGTCGGAAAGTTCCACCTAACGTTTGGAACTCCGTCCGGAGCTCCAAAGGATCCTTAGCTGTGCCATCATCATTGATGGACAGTTGAGATGACTTAGATGATGACGTGTTACGGTTCTTAACAGGCGCTTTTGACCTGTTATCGACTTTAGTTTGAATATTCTTCTTAAGCTTTTCTGACAATTTCTTTCTCTCTTCTAAACTTTAGGCAGGTTTCAAATTTTGCTGAACTTTATCTCTGTATGTAAGACCTCCTGGTAAAGGTTTAACATAAGACTGTACATTAGGTTTAGATGAGGTCTGAAAGTCTCGGGGAGATTTACTGGGCAGGACCACAGACTGTTCCCCAGCACCTGCGGCGAGGTGCTGAACTAGAGCAGCCACCTGCTCAGTCAATGCACGCACCATACCCTCCAAGACTGTACATGAGGAACACTGTGCGGTCTGAACAGGGACAGATACAGCTTCAGAGTAGGAAACTCCTTTTTTTGGAGTTGGGGCAATCCTCCTCCTGTACTCTTTACGCGCCTCGTTAAAAGAAAGCTTTTCTATAGTCATGATTTTTAATATTTCTCTTTCTTCTTTAAAAATATTACACTCGCTTGAATATGCTGGATGTTTTCCCTTGCAATTTATGCATTGCGTCTCATTTTTGCACCCCTCCTCTTGGTGTCCTTCATCACCACAGAGGGAACACGTCTCCGGGTTCGAACACACTTTACTTGAGTGCCCGAACCTCTGGCAGCGGAAACACCGCTGGGGGTTTTTAAAATACGGCCGCACGGACAGAGACAAATATCCGGCTTTGATGGTTTCTGGTGGATGGGGTTTTGCAAAGGTTATAATGATCACCCGGGGTAGGAACCTTTACCCCATTATCGGTCCGAACAATCCTGACCACATCTGTCACCATCTCGCACTGCAGCTCATCCTTTATTTCCTCTTCACTGCAGTCCATAAGGTCTCGACAGAAAACGATTCCCTTGGAAGAGTTCAGAGAGGCATGGGGCTGCACAGTAATCGCTACCTGGTCGAAAAAGCTCGTGATTTTAAGGAACTTCTTGGATTGGATGCAATTTGCAGCCTCCACCAGGATAGTTCCATTCCTCAGCTTCCTTATAGATTTAGGTTGCCCTCCACAGGCTACTAAAGATTTGTGGATAAGGAACGGGCTCACCTTAGTCAAAGTTTTTCCATCTTCCTTATGACTTAGCACAAGAAATACGGAGTAGGCATATTTATCTCATCGTCGGTTTGTTTATTTTCCATTTTTCTTTTGATCGAGCTCACAGTCTGAGTCAGACAACTGCCGTTTCTTCTCCAGATCACTTTGATCTCTTGCTACTACACTTTGCCCTAGTTTTGGGGTGGTTTCGGTTTCCATAGGTATTTTAACCAGCGCATCGTGTGTAAGGGTGCAGGCCGAGATACACCGGGAACGGGCACGCCCTCGATAAAACTGGGTCCCGTGGGAGCCCAGGTTAATCTACCCCAGATCCCCGGGGCCCGGTGTTGACTCGTTTAACCACACTGGGTATACTCGCACGGCCTGGGCTCGCACGTTGCAACAGGAGCTCCGATACTCCTGCTCAATACACACTTCCTGACCAAGGACATCGAAGTGGCTGGCTTCTGAACCAGTACATGACTTACGCCTCGGCAGAGGCAAGCTCACATCAGCTCTCACCGAAACCAGATAGGGCATCTAGTGCCGGCTTAAGCACTCCCAGCGAGCCATGTACTGGAACGGTCAAAGGACGGGTACTTAAAAGACCCTGGAGGGGGATTTGGTAGGAATTAGGGAATGGTTAGGTGGGATGAGGCAGTTTAACGTCATACCCAGGACGGCAACATAAAAAGAAGTCGGGCTCAGAATGATGCTGATGTTCTCTGTGAATACATTGACAATTTAACTCCTATTGCAGCTGGTGTACCTCCATCGAACATTTTTAATTACGATGAATCAAACCTTACAGACAACCCTGGGAAGAGAAGAGTAATCGCAAAAAATAAATATTCAGAACGGACTTTAATAGCAGCAAAACCAGTATATCAATAATGATGTGTGGAAGTGCGGCAGGTGATCTACTTCCTCCTTACGTTGTTTACCGTTCAGGTAAACTATGGGATTTGTGGACTGAAAATGGACCAGCTGGAGCCCGTTAAAATAATAGCACTTCTGGATGGTTTGATTCCAATATATTTACAGATTGGTTCCAAAGTTTACTTTTACCGAAATTGAAGAAATTAGATGGAAAGAAAATTTTTATTGGTGATAACTTGTCTTCACACATTACTCCTGTTTTGTTTATATATACACACATATATATTTATGTTTTTTTCAATAAACACTGAATCGTACAATACACCAAAACATGTTTTCTGGTTAGTGTAAAAGTGGGATAAATTCTCGTTCATGATTTTTCCTAAAGACAGCAGCACTGTTTGTTTACACTTACAAAACCTAGTTTTTATTAGAAACAAAGTTGTATAATTCAGACTTCCCACTCTGTAACCTTTGGGCGGTTATATGGCAAATATCCCATCAGCTTTAATGTCTTTCTATCTTGATAAAAGTGTGAAAGATATTCTGGGAATGGAAGATACAAGTGACGAAGAATATGATAGTGATAAGGATAAAGAGTATCAACCAAACTTCAGTGATAGCAGCTCTTATTCTGCAGGTAAGAGTACATTAATTTATAATTAAGTGTTAATTTTAAGTGTTAATTTATAATTAATTAATGTTGTAGGTTATGTTTCAGATTATCAACATTGTATTGAACTATTTTAAACAACTACCCATAACCCTTGTGCCCTTTAAACAGTGAGAAATCTATACAATATTAGGGTTATTGTTGAACCCATAAAAATACCTTGGCCTACGCCTTGTCTAATATCATTGATTTTTTCAGATGAACATGATGACCATAGCTACAACAGACCTATTCGATTGTATCATCGGAAAAAGCCGTCAGAAAAAAGTGTACCAAGTTGCAAAGGCCCTTAAAACTTATCAGATGTTTGATGCCACCCACTATGCTGATTCTGAGGAAAACTTGCCTGGGCCCTCAGGAATGCAAAATGCCAATGGGGTAGGCTCTTAACACTACTCCTTGATATAAGTTGTGTGTTTCTGACAGTAATGAACAAATATGAACTAGATAAGTCCTGTGTTGTTCAGATCAAATTGGAATTTCCCAAATTGTAGTATCGCTTCCGGGTATTTTCTCACACTGTTTACTAGGCTTATCTTACAAACAAAAATGTGTATAGGCCTATAGGTCTATATGAATTTGTATTTGTTTCAGAAAACTAGTTTACTGAAGATCTCCTGAGTACTGATGATTCTTCAGAGACACCAAATGAAAATGTAGCTTCCAATGACCAGTTAGGCAGATCTCACATGGGTGATGCTCCACTACATGTTGAAAATCCACATCCTTTGCCGGTGCTCATTGAAAATGAGGATTCTGGGGCTCATAAACCTCGCAAGAGATTTCGAAGGTCTGATGAATCTAAACGTTCTACTGCAAAACGCCTTAGGAATTCTGGTGAATCTTACAAAAATTATAAAGGTGCTGAGATAGAAGGTAAGGTCTTTGAGAATAAAGATTGTAAATGTCGCTTTAAGTGCTTTGAACCTATAACCTATGAGCAGAGGCACACTTTATTCAAGAATTGTTATGGCATGGCTGACTTTACTAAGCAAAATGCTTATCTCGATGGCCTAATCCATCAAGCACCAGTAGCTGTAAGAAAGCCCAAAGATGGTAGCAAGACCGAAAGACAGGCCTCTAATAAATATTTCCTACAGGTTGCAGGAAAAACAGTCAATGTTTGCAAGACATACATTTTAGATACATTTAGTACCTAAAATGGCAGAGTTTCCAGATTATTAACTAAAATTTACAATGGAAAACCCTCAGGCGAAAACCTTCGGGAAAAGCATGTTCCAGCAAAGAAGACTCCCGAAAACAAAATACAAGATATAGTTGATCACATAAACAATTTTCCAGCTTTCTGGAGTCAATGCACTCGGAAAGACAATCCCAATAGAAAGTACCTCAGCCCAGAGCCAACATTAGAAAAATGTACCAATTGTACAATTGTACAGCACTTGGTGTTTTACCCGAAAAAGAACACATCTACAGATATATTTTTAACACCAAATTAAACCTTCACTTTCACGTCACCAGAAAAGATACATGTAAGGTGTGTGATAAATTTAAAATAACAGCAGATGTAGAAACTGGCCCACAGAAAAAATTTACCTTAAAAGTTCAGCATGAAATCCATTTGCATAAAGCTGAAAAGGCTAGATCTGCAATGAAGAATGAAGGAGACACGGCCAAAGAAAAAAAGATGAACTGTTAACATTAAGTATATATCTCCAGAAAGCTCATCCCTTTCCTAAGCTGACAGTGTCTGATGCGTACTACAGGCGAAACATGTATTGTTATAACTTAGATGTGCATGACCTTGCTAACAATAATGCTGCAATGTATGTTTGGGATGAATGTACAGCTTCTCGAAAATCTCAAGAAACCTTCACTTTCACGTCACCGGAAAAGATACATGTAAGGTGTGTGATAAATTTAAAATAACAGCAGATGTAGAAAGTGGCCCACAGAAAAAATCTACCTTAAAAGTTCAGCATGAAATCCATTTGCGTAAAGCTGAAAAGGCTAGATCTGCAATGAAGAATGAAGGAGACACGGCCAAAGAAAAAAAGATGAACTGTTAACATTAAGTATATATCTCCAGAAAGCTCTTCCCTTTCCTAAGCTGACAGTGTCTGATGCGTACTACAGGCGAAACATGTATTGTTATAACTTAGGTGTGCATGATCTTGCTAACAATAATGCTGCAATGTATGTTTGGGATGAATGTACAGCTTCTCGAAAATCTCAAGAAATCGCTTCTCCAATTTTAAAACACTTATCGTTGCATGTTAACAACCAAAATCATATAATAATTTACAATGACACTTGCACTGGACAGAATCGGAACATAAAGGTTGCCCAAGCTCTGATGAAGTTTGTTGAAGACAGCCCCTCTGTTAATATAGTAGAACAAAAATTTCTTGTATCAGGACACTCCTATTTGCCCAATGATTCTGATTTTGGTCTCGTTGAACAATGTGCAAAAATGAAATCCATCTACGTTCCTGATGATTGGTACAGCGCAATGGTGTCAGCAAGAAAAACAATAGTTTTATAGTAGTTCAGATGGCAGCACCAGATTTTCTTTCCACTTAAAATTTAGAAAAGGCCATTATTAGGAGGACTAAAAACATAGCTGGAAAGTTAATTGGCTATCGTTTCAGTGGATTCGGTATGACAAAAGTAAACCTTTTGAGATCTTGTACAAGACAAGACTAGATGATGACGAACCTTTTAGTACTTTGAACGTACGCCCTAATACATCAGCTAAGGGTCGTCCTAGGTCTCTCTTGCCCGATCAAGACCAACTTTACAAAGAACCCAGAATAATTAATACTTTGAAAAAAGGCATGATCTTCCTCCTAAAGTATATTCCTCCAATCTACCATGCCTACTTCAGGAACATAAAAAGTTCGTACACAGCGGAAGACACCAACTTTCTGAATGTCGAAGAGGACATCCTAGAGGACACTCCAGAGGAGGAAGAAAATTTGCAGTGAAGCCAATAAGTTTTCTTCTATTGTAAAATATTTTCTGTAATTTTTGTTTCAATTTTTCATTTAAATACAATTAGCTAAATATAAATTAAACAGGTTTAGTAGTTAAAACTTATTTTTACCTGTTACATTTTGTGAGTTTTATTTAGAGTAAAAGTGGTATAACTCATTTGAACACTATTATTACGGTTATCCGTTAAAGAATTAACAATTTCAACAGTTCCATTTTAGTTAAAATAGACTTTTGTTAACATCATCCAGCAATTAAAAAATTTTTCACATGAAACCTAATTTTTTGGACCTGATGGGATAAAACGCTCTGTCCTGAAAAGTTGTAGTAAAGTGAGATATACCATTTTGACTTTCACCACCTCATATATATGTGCATATACAAAATGTGGGAGGAACAATTTACGTAAATCAGTAGTTCGTGTGAGACAAACACCAGTTAATGAGAAAATAAGTGTAATAACTGGAAAACTGATCTTGAATAATGTTGGCGTAGAAGATATTTGCACATGTAATGGCAATACCGAGGAAGCGAAAAAATGTGTTTGAGAGATTCTTAATTCTCTGCACATTCTCAACACACAAAAACATAGAGATAATTTGATAAGATTCATTAGAAAACATATAGATGAAATAAAGTGTAACATAATCAGACAGAAAAATAACATTTCGTCTAATGTAGAGCCAAATGCAGGTGAGCAAGGAAACATAGAGATAATTTGATAAGATTCATTAGAAAACATATAGATGAAATAAAGTGTAACATAATCAGACAGAAAAATAACATTTCGTCTAATGTAGAGCCAAATGCAGGTGAGCAAGGAAACATAGAGATAATTTGATAAGATTCATTAGAAAACATATAGATGAAATAAAGTGTAACATAATCAGACAGAAAAATAACATTTCGTCTAATGTAGAGCCAAATGCAGGTGAGCAAGGAAACATAGAGATAATTTGATAAGATTCATTAGAAAACATATAGATGCAATAAAGTGTAACATAATCAGACAGAAAAATAACATTTCGTCTAATGTAGAGCCAAATGCAGGTGAGCAAGGAAACATAGAGATAATTTGATAAGATTCATTAGAAAACATATAGATGAAATAAAGTGTAACATAATCAGACAGAAAAATAACATTTCGTCTAATGTAGAGCCAAATGCAGGTGAGCAAGGAAACATAGAGATAATTTGATAAGATTCATTAGAAAACATATAGATGCAATAAAGTGTAACATAATCAGACAGAAAAATAACATTTCGTCTAATGTAGAGCCAAATGCAGGTGAGCAAGGAAACATAGAGATAATTTGATAAGATTCATTAGAAAACATATATATGAAATAAAGTGTAACTTAATCAGACAGAAAAATAACATTTCGTCTAATGTAGAGCCAAATGCAGGTGAGCAAGGAAACAAGTTTGCAGGACCATGTAATTCGTATAATGAGCTTGAAAAATCAGGTAGTTCTTATGATTGCAATAATTTGACCTTGGAAGGCAACAATGTACTACATTTTAGTACTACGTTGCCAGATACTTCAAAATAGTGTAAACCATTGTAAAGCGAGTCCTAAAAGCACAACTTGTCCTTTTAAATATGAAAATAAGACAAACAACGTTAAAATAGTATGTTTAGAAATTGAAAACAACAAACCTAGATTACTCGACATGAAATCAGATCTAGAAGATAGATTACCGGTAACAGTTAATTTTAAGATTGAAAAAGAGGGAGATTTAAAACTAAGCAAATCACTTCCAAAAACAAGACTAATCTTTAAAAACTGTAACAAGCTAATTGAATGAGTGAGTGGAAAAAGGATAAAATTCCAAAAAATAGGAAAATGAATTGAGATAGTAGAACTGTTTAAAGTTCCAGAACGCATCTTTTGAGTAGAAAAAGGACAAATTTCTTATGTTCTATGATGTAGTAACACGGATATAAATTATAAGTTGAGTGGAAGACGGATAAGATTCCTACACCGGTCTTGGCCAGCAAGCAGGCTAGTCTGACCCAGAACCAGCGGCTGGTGAATGCCAGCGGGCTAGTGTTTACTAGCCACAATCGGAAGTTGAAAATGTTAAGCCGCGGTCAGACTAGGCTGTTTAGTAGCCGCTACTAACCAGCCGCTGGTAATATTGCCAGCAAGCAGCCTAGTCTGACCCAGAACCAGCGGATGCCAGCGAGCAGGCTAGTCTGACCCAGAACCAGCGGCTGGTGAATGCCAGCAAGCAGCCTAGTCTGACCCAGAACCAGCAGATGCCAGCGAGCAGGCTAGTCTGACCCAGAACCAGCGGCTGGTGAATGCCAGCGAGCAGCCTAGTCTGACCCAGAACCAGCGGTTGGTGAATGCCAGCGCGCTAGTGTTTACTAGCCACAATCGGAAGTTGAACATGTTTAACTTTTTAGAATTGCCTACCCTCCGCTGGCAGTCACGTGATCTCCTAGTAGCTTACAAGCGACTGGTGAATTAACACGTGTCTAGTTTGCAAGCAGTGTTGGTTTCGTTAACAGTATTTTCTATTCATTTTTTTTGTTAACAGTGAATATGGTCGACAGTAGCAAGTGGTCGGGTAAAGACATAATTACTTTCCTAGATATATTCCGAAATTATCCTTGTCTGTGGGATGCTTCATGTGCAGACTATATCAACAGAAATGCCAAAGACTAAGCATATAAGGAGCTATTGAAGAAACTTGAAGAACGAGAACTGAAAGCAGATTTGGCTTCACTGAAGAAAAAAATTAAAAGTTTAAGAGATACATATAGAAATGAAGTGTACAAAATAAAAAAGTCAAAGGAGAGTGGTGCGGGAGCAGATGACGTCTACAAACCTAGACTGGTGTGGTTCTCGACAGCCCAAATGTTCTGGAGCCAAATGTTGATCGTGACTCATCATTGAATCTGGTAAGTTTAAAATTATAGCAACATACCTTAGATTTGTGTTTGAAAAATAAAACTTAAACATTAACTTTATTCTTACAAAGTAATTTTTATCACTTGTATACATTTGTTAACTTAACTATTCATAAAGGTTTGTTTAATATTTAACGAAATTTTCACAAAACATGTCAAGTATGGGCCTATACAGGAGCAAAATATTGGGGTTTTAGTAAAAATTCTTTTGACAATTTTTAAAAGTTACCCCTCATTTTTTCTAAAACCAACGAAAACTATTACTTATGCGTCAAAGTTTCTGCCAGTTACTGTTTATAGGTTTTTTTAGTACAAATTTAATCTTCTTAAACGAGTCTAAAAACTAATCTAGTACGGTAATCGTGGAATTTTAAAGGTAGAGACAATTAGAAAAAAAACTTTTAGAAAAAGAAATTTATTTCTGTAAATTTATTTGGTAAAATGGTGTAAATACAAACACTGTCAATTTTCCTAAGAAACAAACATTTCTACGTGTATGTATCAGATAGTTCTTAGGCGAATTAGTCGCTTTCAGTACATTCATGTCCGATGGATTTCATCTGCCAAGGAACAGCCAAGGTAGTTGTAAACTCCTTGGTAAACCACTCTCGTAGATCATTTCCTTCTTGTTTGTAATTGTTGGATGCATACAGTCTGTGTAATGGAGACATAGTGTTTGAGTCTAGGCGCCATTCACCTGGGTTAATGATTCCTGTCATCAAGTCCTCTTCATCAACTGGTCCCGGGGTCAAATACGTCTGTGATGATGTCATTCTTAACCAGTTGTGCAGTGCACAACTTGCTTTTACAAGAATTTCCACTGTATCCACGTCCAACGGAATAGGTCTGCTGAATATGCGAAAACGGCTGGCCAAGATACCAAAGGCGTTTTCAGCTACACGCCTAACTCGAGATAGTCTGTAATTGAAAATCTTCTCTTCCACAGAGAGACCTCTATGTGAATATGGTTTCAACATGTAAGACGTGAGACCAAATGCATCGTCCGCAACGCAAAGTCCTCCTATAGGCCAGTTTAAAAGATTTCTCTCAAGAGCAATTTTCAAAGTGGAATTGTTGTAAATGGTACTATCATTAGATCTGCCATCACATCCAACGTCAATATATCTGAAGCAGTATTCTGCATCCACCATGGCAAACAAAACAATACTATATGTCCCCTTGTAGTTATAAAATAGAGAAATGATGTTTGGTGGTCGTTGAATTCTGATGTGTTTTCTGTCCACTGCCCCACAGCAATCAGGAAAGTTCCACTTACATTCAAACGACTTTTGAATTTGTTTCCATTCAGCTATTCTATCCGGTACCTTAAATAGAACGGACAAAAGTAACAATTGTAATTTTCTTAAATATACAGGGTGTTCCGTAAGTAAATACCAAAACTTCGTAGCTTGGTTCTTTGGGTCAAAATAAGCAAAAACGTTGATCAAAACGTCACAAAAGTTCTATCTTGCTTTGTTTCCCGTCTGTCGGCCTGTAAAGATATCGAACAATATTTACAGACTTTCGTCTTTCTTCGTACGAAATCTGGACAGACTGACAGACGGGAAACCACGCGAGATAAGACTTTTGTCAATATGAACTTTTTTGCCTATTTTGACCTAACGAACCAAATTACAAAGTTCTTAGTTACGGAACACTGTAATTTTTTAAAATAAATAAATCGTACAACACTTAAAATTATATTTACAATAAGGTGAATAAAATATACATTCGTACAGTTAGAGAATGACTTTCATTTCATTCAATAAGTAATTCTTTAATTGGGCCTGATAAGTGACTGGTGAAAATCGGTAGCCTTTTTCATATTTGAGGCCATGAGATGCCAAGTGGGATAAGTGCACTTTTTGGTCAAAGTGAGTTAAGCACAGGAATGCACAGTTTAAGATATAGAAAATTTGGTAGACAAGTGAGATAAGTGAAAATAGTGACAAGTGCTGCTATCTAGAAGATATTGTGAGAACAATCTCAACAATCAGCTGATTTCAGTTAATGGCCAAGTGGGATAAGAAAGTTTCAGAAGCCAAGTAGTGTGAGTACCACATGTCTCAGTTGGCTTCCAAACAAGACTGGATTTCTTAGTTTGTGCAAAATCATGGACCTTCTGGAAATGGAGCATTATTTGAGTTCTTCTGAAGAGGCATTATTCCCAGGTAACACATTTTTATAATTTTAATTGTAACTTTATTACGTCTGGTGCAAAAAAATGAGTGTTATGCACTTGGTTATAAAATATTTCTTCTAAAATATTAGTATAACCTCAAAAGATAAATTGGTGAGATAGAGATTCAATGGCCATAAATATCTGGTTTTAAGGCAAAAGCTTTATTTGCATACTTATTAAAGGTAGTCAAAATTTACAAATCTGACCAACACAGACTATTTTAGCCATAAACTATAAACCAATTACGTTACTTAGGCTTAAACTTTCTCTGTTGCTTTTATTTTTTTAGGTAATAGTTTACTTTAGCTACTTCGCATGAAACAGTGATTTTCCTTATTGAAAGTAATTAAAACGTGTTTAAGAAAGCAATAATGAAAAATAAAAGTCATCTTTAGCTACAGTGGTGTTAATACATAAGTAGGCTACATTATTGTTACCTTCATATTTCTTATTTTCCTTTTATGTACTATTTTTAAATTAAAATCTGGAGTTTTCCTTACATTGAGGGTTTATCCCTCATGCAAGAATCATTCTTAGTAGGTCTTTCCTCGTACTTTTCTTCATTATTGCTTTTCTAAGCACTTTTTAAGTACGTACTTTCCACAGAGAAAATCACAATTTCATGCGAAGTACCGTAGCTAAAGTAAACATTTACCATGTTTTAGATTAATAAAGTTTTATAATAAAGTTAGTAAAAAAAGTTTTAAAAATAAACATAAAATTTAAATACTTCACCAAAAAATTCAATTCTAAATTTGTGTGTACAAAAAACATTAGACCATGCTATAATTAAAAAATTTTATTGATATATGTACAAGTAAACCGCGCTATACTTAAGTTTAGCCTACAAGTTTCAATAAACCATAACTTACATAAATATTTATACCCAAAATCTACTTCCAGGAGATGATGGGGATGATCAAGACAAGACCTATGAGCCTGAATCGTCAGAAAGTGACAGCAGTGACGAAGAGCAATTAGCTAACGTTGAACCAGCTGAAATCGAGCGCCCAAGGAAAAGGCAATGTAAAGAAGGGATGTGGAAAAGGAAAAGGGCGTCCACATTGAGAAATAGTGGTCTGGAGTATAAGGATCGGAAAGGTAGACTTCATGCAGCGAAAAAAACAATTGAGTATGCTCATTAGTGCAGGTATGGCTGTAATGATAAGTTTAATGATGAACAACGGTCTCAGATTTTCAATCAATACTGGGCACTTGATAACTGGAATTTACAAACATCTTTCCTGTTCAATTCAGTTGCTACAAATGAAGTAGTTAGAAAAAAACTTAATGAAAAAAAAATAAATAAGAATGTGGCGATCAGTACAGTTTTTGGGGGAAAAGAGTTTGCAAAAAGTTCTTTGTAAAAACTCTTGGCATATCTAATCGACGCCCGACGGCTGGATTATGTTGTTCAAAAAAAGCTACAAAGTACATGTGCTGGAGTCTCTCCAAAGGATTTGAGAGGTAAGCTATACCAGGTAATAAATTACCTGATGATAAGTTGATGAGGTAATTGGTCACATTCGGTCCTTTCCAGTCTACATAAGTCACTATTCTCGTAACAAAAATCCGCATGTGCGCTATTTAGATTCAAGTTTAAACTTGAAGTTGATGTACAATAAGTATAAAGAACAGTGCCAAGAAACAATAAATCTTCTGTAAAAGAAAGCTTTTATCGTTACATTTTAATACTAAATTCAATTACAGCTTCCAGAAACCCACCACTGACACTTGTAACACATGTGACTTATTGAAAAATCAAATCGATCATGCAAAAACTCCTGGTCAGAAATCTGAGCTTCTCACCAAGAAGGAATTGCACCTTAGAAAAGCTGAAAGTGCGCGTAAAGCAAAAGAAGAAGCAGTGACATTAGTAAATCAAGATGAGTCCAAAGTTGTCATAGTCTTTGATCTCCAAAAAAATTACCAACACCAGTTCTGCAATGTAGTAAAGTATATTACTGTCGGCAATTGTGGACATATAACCTGTGCATACACAATGCATGTACAGGAGAAGCAACTATGTTCACGTGGGATGAAAGCCAATATTCTAGAGGCTGCCTAGCAATTGCTTCTTGCATATTAAAGTTTGTAAACAGTTTGCCCCCTACAGTTAATCACGTAATCGCTTTCAGTGACAACTGTGGGGGACAAAATAAGAGCTCTCTGACTGTAAAGTGTTGGTCATGGTTAACACAATCAACAAATATTAAATTGGTTTACCATAAATTCTTTGTTCCGTATCATTCCTTTAAGGAATGTGATAGGGACTTCGGTGTGATCGAGAAGGCCAAGAGATACAACTCAAGATAGATTTTTATTCCTCTTCACTGGAGTGAGATCATCGCAAAGAGTAGTAAAAAGTTCATGGTAGTCAAAATGGCAGATGAAGATTTTATTAATTTACAGCCAATATTGCCTTATTTGTCAAAGATATAGTAGGAATCAGTAAATTTCATTGGCTAAAATTCAGAAAAGACCAACATTTCACTCTTTTTTATAGTTCTTCTGTGGTAACAGAAACTGTTTGTTTTGATAAAATGAATATTGCTGCTAAAAACATAGTCAATAACAAAGAAGTAGCAGTCCTTCCTCCACTTGGAATCAACAGACAAAAAAACAAAATTCAGTACAAAAAGTACATTGACCTGCAAAACCTTCTACCTTTCATACCCCTGATTCACCATGATTTTTACATCAATCTACCACATCTTAAGAAAGGTGAACGTGTAACTAAGCCAACTACTGGCTTACAACTCTGGCTGGATTTTCAAAGGAGACAAATGAACCCCTTGAAAACGAGGAAATTGAATTTGATAAAGTAATGGAGTCTGAAGATGAAAGCATCATGTAACATATTGAGCTTAAGTTGACATCAATTAAATTAAATGTATAACATCACTTTGTATCACAAATAAATGTTATTTTCTCAGAAAATGTGTTGATTCTCATTTCTAAGAGTAATGTATTCCTTAAAAAACTGATTTACAGATAACTGTCGATCTGATGTAGAAACATATGTGGCCAACAGTACTGGTCACCTGATCTGAAAGGACAATAATTTAAAAAGTCAAGTGGGCTAAGTACTTGTTAATAAGCAGCCAAGTGAAGTAAGTTATGCCCTGAAGTAAATAAAACGGTAATATAAATCAAAATACTGATTTTCTGAGTTGATTTCTATGTCAAAATTATCTACATAACATAGAAAAATGACTACCAAAATATATTTTCAATCAAATACAAATTAAAGTTCTGCGGCGTAAAATACTTTAAACACATTTATCTCAAAATAGTGAAAAGTGCACTTATCCCACTTGGCATCTCATGGCCTCATTTTATTTATTTCCGTCTTGAAGTGTATATTTAGTTGTTATACGTTAAATTGTTGTTTTATCATTTGCTATTTTTTTTTTTTTTGAGGACAACATTACGGAGATGGCAATGCAAAATGAGGACTACGACTTTCCACCTGAGGCTACCGAAGACGTTTTGTTAGACGAACCGCCAGCAATCACCTCTGTCAAGACTAACGCTCCAAGCCCTTCAGAAAGAAATAAGTATTCAACGCCTTCAGCATTAGGTAATAAAGCAGCAAAAAGGTCTCCTGAAAAAATGCTACCCCCATCTCGTCACTTAAAGCATATTAAAACAACTTCAGGTAGTAAGAAACCTGAAACACGTTTTGAAAAGTCAGTGGATAAGTTGTATGATATAGGTAAATTAGCTGCTGAAAATGAAGACCAGTTTGACAAATATGGAAAGTATATTGCTAGCCAATTAAGGGAGATGCCACTAAGAAGTTTCATCTCTTTACAAAGTAAAATTAACACCCTCATCACAACAGAACGCTTCCTCTGTTTGGATACTGAGCAAGGACAGTCTTCCACGCAGCGCTCGCAGTCACCATACAGCAGCGGTAGCTCCTGTTCGACCCCGGCTAATCTACATTCTCAGATATCACCGTACAGCGGTAGCTCTTCTTCGACCCCGGCTGATCTACATTCTCAGATGTCACCATACAGTCACATCAGCTCTGACCAAACACAAGGTCTATACGACCAAGACGAAATTGGAGGTTTAGACATTTTATCCCAAGCCATGGTTGGAATGTGTGATGCGGGGACCCACCATGCCGATTTAAATAACTTTAAATAACTGACTGTCTATAAACAAAAATATTTCCAGTTTGTTTTATATAAAAAAATTAATTGTTATAGACAAAGTGAAGAAGATTTTTTTTTTTATTTTTTATATTTTTTTTTTATATAAGGGGCAAAAAAACGCTGAGGTTATCATTGCCCTCAAGAAAGAATTGACACCTACTCGTATTTGGTAGTGTCAATTAGGTACATAAAGATTACATTGTATATAACAAAAATAGGAATTACGACAAGTAGGTGAGTAAATAATTTATACTTAAAACTAGATAACAATAAATATAACAAGGGAAAGACTGTAGAGAGGTCTTAACCTATATAAGGACTAAAAGATAAATAGAACATAAATAAGGACAAGGTACATAACATTAATTAAATAAACTGTAAAAACTTAACACAATTTACTGCCACCAAGTTAGCTGTAAAGGGGCTAATTTGGCAGCTGTCAAGATAATGATACATAAAATTAAATAATAAAATTTATAAATATTAACAACAATAGATAATCGGAATAAATAAGTTTAACATTAAATTATATTTTATTAACCAGCGACGTTGTATTCAGAAAACACAGCAATCTTTGAGTTGCCGTCTCGTCATCACAAAGAATATCGTTCAACGAAGCCGGCAGATTCGAGTTGCGCCTATGTAACGAATAGCGAGGGCAGTCAACAAGCACATGTTTGACAGTAATGACAGTGTCACATGTGTCGCAGACCGGAGGATCATCTCTACTCATGAGGAAGCCATGTGTGAGAAGCGTGTGGCCTAGCCGCAGGCGACACAACACAACCTCCTCACGACGACTCAGGCGGTTCGCTGTTTCCCAGAGTCCAACGCAGTCTTTAATAAGCCGTAACTTATTGTTGACGACTGCCCGCCAATCGCTATTCCATTTGGTTCTCAGTTTGCCCTTCACTACCGGGGTAATGTCGGAAGAAATCATCCGTGCGGTGTAAGGCTGGAGTTGTAATGCTTCCTTAGCTCCTCTATCTGCCAGCTCGTTTCCGGATACTCCAATGTGTCCAGGTACCCAGACAAGGAAGACAGCAACACCTTCGGACTGAAGGGAAGACAAAGAGTGCCATATTTCGCGGATGATGATGTGTTTTGAAAACATGTCGCTGATGGCTTGTATACCACTAAGGGAGTCGCTGCAGATAACCAATTTTTTAGTCATAGGAAACGTTATATTTAGGGCCTTTTGGATGGCTGTTAATTCGGCCGTGAAAATGGAAGAGTCGTTGGGGAGACGAAATCCGTATCGTCTTACCCCAGTGACGAAAGCACATCCAGTTCTACAACGTTCCTTTTGACCCGTCAGTATAGACAACATCGCAAGGTGCGAGGCTGCCTAGTATTTGACGGAATTCTTGTTGGTAGACTGTTTCTGGAGTGGAGACTTTTTTAAACCTAGAGAGATTTAAAATAATTTTTGGCATTGAGACGCTCCAAGGTGGGATATTACATTGATGAACGATTTTAAACTGGTAATCGTTTAGGCCTATTTCATAAGCGTAGGATTTGGCCCTAACGCCTAAGGGTGAAGGAAGATTTGGTCTCGCTAGGAAAGAATTATAGAGTGGATTTCGCAGGACCGTTTCAAACGCAGGGTTTTCTGGCTTCCCTGAAAGAGCGTGAACATAGTTTTAGGGACAGTTGTTTGTTGTCTATGCGAAAGAGGGGGGTTCTCCCGTTCTCTGCGAGAAGACTGTTAATAGGAGAAGATCGAAAAGCTCCAGTGGCCAGTCTTAAAGCAGAATTATGGACTGGGTCAAGCATTTTGAGAGCACTGGGTCTTGCGGACCCATATGCTTGACATCCATAATCAGACAGGAACGAATGGTGGCTTTGTAGAACCTGAGCATGCATGTCCTGTCAGCCCCCCCATTTTGTTCCGCTTAAAGCTCTCAGTATGTTCAAGCGCTTCACGCATCGATCTTTTAGGTCTTTCAGGTGAGGCACACCAAGTTAGCCGGGTATCAAATGTGAGACCCAGGAATCTGATATTGTCACAAGTAGAGATTCTCTGACCCAGCAAAGAGAGCGTTGGCTGCTCAACGGTACGCATTCCTGGAGAAAACGTTGGCTTTTGTTTTAGGTGGCGAAAAAGAAAAAACCCGTAACTCCGCACCACTGCTCAAGCCTGTTGATGGTAAGCTGTAACGCTCTCTCCCCCACCGCTAGCTTCTTTGTAGAGATGTAAATAGAGAAAATCATCTACAAACAAAGAACAGCGCACAGGAGGGGTAACGCAGGATGAGATGTTATTGATTGCAATGGCAAAAAGGGTACAAGCTTAGAACGCTATCTTGTGGAATACCATTTTCCAGCGTGAATGAATCGGAAATGGTTGTCCCAAGTTTGACCTGTATGGTTCTTTCCGACAAGAAGCCCTGTATGAAAGAAACCATGTGGCCCCCTACACCCCAAGATATTAAAGCATTTAATATCCCCCCTTCTCCAAGCTCTGTCGTAAGCCTTGGAAATGTCGAAGAATACCGCGATCAACTGTTTTCTTTCAATTAAGGAATTCAGGATTGCCGATTCCAAGGCAAGTAGATGGTCACTTGTAGACCGGCCTTGTCGGAATCCGCACTGGGAAGGTGAGAGAAGATTATTTTTCTCCAGAAACCAAACAAGACGTCTGTTGACCATCCTTTTCCAGTACTTTGCAGAGACTGCTAGTAAGCGAAATTGGTCTATAGCTTCCTGGAGAAGTTCTATCTTGGCCCGGTTTTTGGAGAGCGATAATGTGTGAGCGACGCCAAGAATTAGGGAATGTGTGTTCTAAATATATTCTATTATATAATTTTAGAAGATCTTTGTTTTCCATCCTCCGTCAGGTTCCGCAACATGGCATAATGTATGTTATCGGGACCTGGAGCAGAATTTGATGTCGCCTTTAGTGATGAATCGAGTTCATCAATGGTAAAGGGAAGGTTTAAAGGAGAGTTGTTATTAATATTTAAATTTAGAGCATGTCTTTCTGTATTTGTTTTGAAATTTTGAAACTCCCTATTGTAAGATGACGTTTTTTTGAAATTTCCGCAAAATGTGAGCCGAGTAAATTAGAAACTGTCAAGGGATCAGTTACCACATCGGTACCATTTTTCAGAGCAATAAGAGCAGGTGGGGAGGTCTTACAGCAAACAGATCGAAGCTTCCTCCAAACATCAGATGCAGGAGTAGTACGTTTTATTTGATCTGTGTAGTCCAGCCAGGACTGCCGCCGTCTTTGTCTAAAAACCTGTCTTGCTTTTGCCCGTGCTCTTCTGTACCTACTTAAATTTTCTTCATTCGGTGATCTGTTGAATTGTCTTAAACATTTTTCGACGTTCCTTATAGAGCCGCCGAACATTCTTCAGACCACCAAGAAACCTGGCGTTTTGTTTGGTGAACCCGAGGATTTTGGAATGCTTCGCTCTGCGGATGTTATAAATATTAGATGTAAATAATTCAGTGTGCTGTATTTATGTCGTTTAAATTCGATATTAGTAGTTTTGAGAAACTATGTTCTTTTTGTACTCGTTCCAGTCAGCCCTCTTAATTTTCCACCTGGGACACTTGCCTGTCAAAGACGGAAAGGATTGAAAAGCCACGGCAATGGGCGCATGGTCACTCCCTGACAGGTCGGGAAGTACGGACCAATGCACTCGAGTTGCCACGACCGGACTGCAGACCTGACAGGTCGATTGCCGACCATATGCCAGTCCTAGGGCACATGTAAGTGGCCGACTCGTCATTGAGAATGACCGCCTTCCACTTCATCCCACAATCCCGCAACCATGTTACCCCTCCGAATCAGAATGGCTGGAACCCCAAGAGCGATGGTGTGCATTTGAAATCACCAACCATCAAGAAAGGAGAAGGGAGTTGGCTGTACAGATCACGTAGATCATCAAGAGATAAATCAAAAGGAATATATATGGAATATATATGGAGCAGATGGTTAATTTAAACGGAACATCGATTGAT
Source organism: Homalodisca vitripennis (assembly GCF_021130785.1). Classification (NCBI taxonomy): domain Eukaryota; kingdom Metazoa; phylum Arthropoda; class Insecta; order Hemiptera; family Cicadellidae; genus Homalodisca; species Homalodisca vitripennis. The sequence goes on from NW_025776145.1 coordinate 483,425, forward strand.
ACTGCTACTCGCCTGGAGGTTTGTGACAATGTTCAAGGCTCTAGCATTAACAGAAGAATCTGCTAGAATAGCCACACCTCCACAGGCAATTTGTTGGTGATGATCTAGGCGAAAGATGTCATAACCATTTTGTTTGAAACGAGTATGAGGAGACAATTTTTGTCTCTTGTAGGCAAATAACTTTAGGTTTTTAGAAGTAATTTGAAGTCTTCAAAGTGGCTTCTCAAACCAATGTTAATATTCCATTGTAACAGCATTTTAATATTATATTAATATATTTTATTTTTGTGCTAGTTCATCGTATTTTTTTTTTTCTTTGTTAGATACAGGACGGAAGTTACCTTTGAACAGTTTGGAACTCTGTCTGTATCTCCAAAGGGTCCCTCAACCATATCATCATCAAGTGATAATTGGGAGGATCTGGACGAGGATGGATTAGTCTTTTCACTAAGAATTTAGATCTATGTTCTGATTTTGCTTGTATGTTCTTTTTTAGTTTGTCGGCGAGTTTTTTCCTCTCTTCCAAAGATAAGGCGGGTTTTTCGTATTGTTGTTTGGCACCTTATCTCTGAAAGTAGGAGTAACTGTTGAGCGAGCTTGAATCTGTGTGCTGGACTTTGTATGGGGCGTGTGGACTGCTTGGGAAGGATTACTGGTGGAATGCCAACGGATGTTGTCCGTACCGGCTGCAAGCTGCTTAACCAAAGCAGCAACCTGCTCTGTTAAATTGAGCACCATACCCTCCCAAGGCGGTACATGACGGGCACTGTGCGGATTGGACTGGGGCTGAAGCAGCTTCGGAGTATGAGACTCCCTTTTAGGGGTTGGAGCGATTCTTCTCCTGTACTCTTTGCGGGCTTTCGTTAAAGGAGAGTTTGTTAAGAGTAGGCCTAACGATCTTCAATACTTCCTTTTCCTCTAAGTAAACTCTACACTCCTTCGAAGTGGCCGCTTGTTTGCCCTTACAGTTCACGCATCTGACGTCGTTTCTTGCAACCTTCCTCTTGGTGGCCTTCATCGCCGCAACGGGAACAAGTCTCAGGGCCCGAGCACGTCTTAGGTAGAGTGCCCCGAATCTCTGACAACGGAAACACCGCTGCGGATTTTTAAAGTATGGCCGTACAGTCAGGGACAAGTACCCAGCCTTAATAGTTTTTTGGAGGTTGGGGAAAAGCAAAGGTCAGAATTAGACCAGGAGTAGGAACCTTTTTCCCATTCTCCGTCCGAAGCATCCTGACCACATCGGTTACCATTTCGCATTGCAGCTCGTCCTTGAGTTCTTCCTCACTACACTCCATCAGGTCACGGCAGAAGACGATCCCCTTGGAGGTGTTCAGTGAAGGAGTGCGGTTGAACGACGACTTCCACCTGATCAAAAAAGCTTGTCATCTGAAGGAACTTCCTGGCTTGGATGTAGTTTGCAGCCTCCACCAAGATAGTTCCATTTCTCAGTTTGCTTACAGATTTAGGCTGACCGCCTGAGGAAACTAAAGCTTTGTTTATTAAGAAAGGACTAACCTTCGTTAGAGTTTTGCCCTCATCCTTATGGCTAACGATTAGGTATAGTGGAGTTTGGAACGTTCATATTTTCTGCATTTACTTTTTCTTCCACTTTCCTTTGTTTTATGTATGATTCATTTTCAGAATCCGACAACTGTCTCTTTTTCTCTGGATCGTTATCTCTTACTCCGAATTCTTGCCCTAAGGGTGGTGTGGTTGTAATATCCATAGATAAGGTCACCAGCGCATCGTGTTAAGTAGTGCGGGCCGATTCCACCGGGAGCGGGCATGCCCTCGGGTGTCCCACAGACCGTAGCTTGGGGGACAACCCTACCTCAGTTTCCCCGAGGCCCGATTTCCATCGATTACCAAGTCGGGAATACGCGCACAACTTGGACTCGCACGTGGCAACAGGGGCTCCGACACCCCTGTCCTACTGAAACACTTCCTGACCAAGGACCGAAGTGGCTGGCTTCTGAACCAGCACATGACTTACGCCTCGGCAGAGGACAAGCTCACATCAGCTCTCACCGACACCAGATAGGGCATCTAGTGCCGGCTTAAGCACTCCCAGCGAGCCATGCACTGGAACGGTCCAGAGGACGGGTACTTAAAAGACCCTGGAGGGGGATTTGGTAGGAATTAGGAAATGGTTAGGTGGGAAGAGGCAGTTTAACGTCATACCCAGGACGAGGTGAAGAAGATTAATAAACTACATTATTGTTTACAGTAAAATGTGCTTATAAATTCTTGACCTAGGCCTCCTTTACTCTCCTTTTAAGACAAAAATCCCTTGTTGGTTTTTTCAGAAAAAATCAACTATTTACTATTTGATAGGCCAACTAAAAATACAAATAGGGTTAAATAATGTACCTACTACTGTGCCTTTATAAACTGATGTAAAACCTCGTAAATGCCGCTCAACACTTCTGGAACGAACACTAAAATTGAGTTATGAGGAACTCTAAACAGGTAGGCCAAAGACTTGTAGCTGTCTCCAGTTGCTAGATAACGTAAAGTTATTTTTAGTTTTGATTTACTTGGAATAGCCTGACGGAATTTGGTGTCTTTTTTCTGGATAAGCGGAGTGACTAACTCTAATAGCTCTTTAAATTTAGGAACTGACATTCTTAAAATGTATGCATAAGATGACGGATCTTCCAATTCTAGTTCTTTAAAAAGTCTTGCTGATGTCCCCAGATCGCTTCTTCTTAATATCCAGGATCTAACCCACCATCGCCTTTTCTTCCGTTTCAACATCTGTTCACACAACTCTTTAACTCCAATATTTAACACACGTCTCAGAACTTCACGACTCACACCAATAGATGTGCACACAACACATTATACACAATGTTTTCAAGTCATCAACAGCAACATACTGTACTAGCGGCTAGTCCTAAATTAATGTGAACTCTTCAGATCCTCTGGCTGATGGCGATATTTACCAGCGGCTGGTTAGTAGCGGCTGCTAAACAGCTTATAGCACGGGTCACACTAGGCTGATTGTAAGCCGCTGGCTATCAGCGGCTGGCAGTAGCGCCAGCAAGCAGCGGCTGGCAACCCGGTCACATTTCGCTTTTAACTCGCCTGGTTCTAGTTCTAGTCAGCATGTCGTCTGTGGGTCCACACGAGTAATTAAGCGATTATTAAGGATGTGTGTGAAGGAGCTTTGTGAGAAAATGCTCAACCGCAAGAAGAGACGTTGGTTGAGTAGACCTTGGATTATGAGAAGAGAAGAATTAGGAGCATCTGCAAGACTTCTCCAAAAGTTACAAGAAGAGGACCCAGAAACATACAGAAATGTTTTACGAATGTCAGCTCCTAAATTCCAAGAATTTCTGGAATTAGTTGAACCGTTGATTAAAAAACAAAATACCAAGTTCAGACAGGCGCTTCCGTATAAGATCAAGTTGGAAATTACCTTACGGTATCTCGCAACTGGAGATAGTTTTAGGTCTCTAGCGTTATTGTTTAGAGTGCCGCACAATTCGATCTCTGCCACTGACAACTCCATGCCAGAATACTTCCGCTGTTGGAAACCACACAAGCTTTGGCTTGTATACCTCGTTTGCACCAGCACCACTTTTTATAGATTTTTTTTATCTTACTCAGTTCTTTTCTGTAGGTGTCGCGTAAACTCTTAATCTTCTTTTTCAAGAGTTCAACTGTCGCAGGCATCCCAGCATTCATTACGTTTTCCAACAGTTTATTGTAGGCTGTCTCTCTGACATTCCTATTAAGGTAATCCTGTGATGAAACGTCCCACAAGCACGGATAATTTTGAAATAAATTCAAAAATTCAATGACCTGCTTCCCCGACCACTTCAACTCAGTCATTTTTACACTATAACTTAACAGTTACCTACGAAACAGCAGTAGCCAAACGAACCCAATGAACAAAACAAAGGATGGAAACACAAAACCACGTGTAGTTTACTCGCCGCTGACACGCTACTGGGGTGGTCAGATTGCGCTGCAAGCTGGCGCCAGCTTGTGCGAATGAATCACGTGACCTGCTAGTTGCCGCTACCTGCGACCAAAAGTTGGACATGTTCAACTTTTGGTCGCAGGTAGCGGCAACTAGCAGGTCACGTGATTCATTCGCACAAGCTCGCGCCAGCTTGCAGCGCAATCTGACCACCCCAGTAGCGTGTCAGCGGCGAGTAAACTACACGTGGTTTTGTGTTTCCATCCTTTGTTTTGTTCATTGGGTTCATTTAGCTACTGCTGTTTCGTATGTAACTGTTAATTTATATTGTAGAAATGGCTGAGTTGAAGTGGTCGGGGAAGCAGGTCATTGAATTTTTTAATTTATTTCAAAATTATCCGTGCTTGTGGGCCGTTTCATCACAGGATTACCTTAATAGGAATGTCAAAGAGACAGACTACAATAAACTGTTGGAAAACGTAATGAATGCTGGGATGCCTGCGACAGTTGAACTCTTGAAAAAGAAGATTAAGAGTTTACGCGACACCTACAGAAAAGAACTGAGTAAGATAAAAAAATCTATAAAAAGTGGTGCTGGTGCAAACGAGGTAAACAAGCCAAAGCTTGTGTGGTTTCCAACAGCGGAAGTATTCTGGTATGGACCTGTCAGTGGAAGAGATTCTTCTTCTAATATGGTAAGTAGATCATTTCTTGAGTAGCATAATACATGTTGTTACAATTAATTATGATAAAATAAACTACGTCTCACAACACTACTACACAATATATTTACACTTATATTATACTTTTATACAAGACCTTAAATATACAAAAGGATGACAAAAGGATAGCCTTGTACCATCATTTTTTTACATTTACCGTCTTGCATGTAAGTGCAGTATAAGTGTAAACATAGTATGAAGTGTCGTGAGACGTAGGTTCTTTTAACCTGTTTATTGCAAGAAGGTAAATTATTTTTCAAATTTCTAAATATTGTTATAATATTATTTTAATGTCATTAATACATAGGCCTACATGTTATTACATAATCTTTTACAAAATCGTAAATGTAAATTATTACTAATTTCAACGCGCCTTTTTAATTAAAAAAGGCCACAAAATTAGAGGCACTCTTTCCTGATTTTCAACTCACTCACTGTTTTCTTCTCCCTCACTGTTGTCATACGGTTCTATACCAATTGACGTCATCTGCCATGGAACAGAAAAGCTTGTCATGAACTGATGCATGTACCACTGCCGTACCTGCTCCCCAATATTTGACCATAATTATTTGATGAGTAGAGGCGGCCTACTGGGGACATTAAAGTCGGTACATCTCGCCAAGCACCTGGAGTTATCGTTTTTGTGTTTAAGTCTTCCTCATCCACAGAACCTGAAGGGAAGTATGTTTTAGAAGACGACTGCCTAAGCCAGTTGTGGATAGCACAAGTTGATTTCACTAGAGTTTCTATTGTCCCCACATTGAGTGGTATAGGCGTGTTAAAAACGCGAAACCTATTAGCCAAAATGCCAAATGCATTTTCAGCAACGCGTCTTGCCCTGGATAATCGATAATTAAAGACTCTTTCTTCTACTGTTAGTCCTCTGTGAGAAAATGGTTTCAAACAATATGGTGTTAGACAAAAGGCGTCATCTGCTACACAAAGTCCTCCATTTGGCCAATTCAGGAGGTTTTGCTCGAGTGCTATCTTTAAAGTAGAGTTCTTAAATACTGTACTGTCATTGGCTCTGCCATCTTGTCCAACATCTATAAATCTGAAACAATAGTCCGCATCGACCATGGCAAACAATATAATACTATATGTTCCCTTGTAGTTGTAAAACATTTTGGATTTCATTCCACTGGCACGTTGTCCTTCCAGGTACCTGGAAGTAAATTATAATGTTAATGTACTCTTATATAGATAACTATAAACTTTTAAATACTACGGTAATCAATTGTAATATTTACAACTTATTCATTTGCAAACCTACCGCTAGGCATAAACTGACCAGAGTGTTAAACATATTTAAAAAATCATGTTGACTTTGCATTCTGGAAATCCTTTCGATCGACGTAGGTCTACAAGTAAATAAATTAAATATACAGGGTATACATTGTAGACATAACAATAAACAAAAAAATTACATATGAATATATCTTCTAAAACCAATATTTTTCTGACTGTATGTGGTGTTTACATTATTTCAAATCTCTTACAAATCTCTTGAGTTATTAACTTAAAGCTTGGTACATGTACAGATATGATGCCAAATAGGACCTATTTAGGTATGGAGTAAAACATGTACTAAGTTTCATATTGGTACCTTGAGGTTAGTAAGATAATTATGTGAAGATCACATACAGATGGACAGACATAAACCGAGAGGTATTAGGACATATCTTTATATGAACTTTTGTGCTTATTTTTATATGTAGAATTACATATTACATTTTTGGAACACTTTTTCTGAACAACCGGTAATCATATTTATTAGTTTATATTAGTTTTTTGACGAAATTATTGTCGGTATATATTGTTTTCAGGATCTAACGCAGATGTCAATGGCTGAAGGTCATCGTGAATCGAGCAGTGACACTGAAAACATGTCTGAACAGGGAGCCTCACAAGTAGTCAAACCTCTGGTACTAGGGTGAGTCATGCTCCGCGCCGCCATCTTGGTCTAGGTTCGGGCTGTCGAGGCTGCTTCACCGAGCGCCTCCCATGGCCTATCTAGGTTTTATACTATGTAATCATTGCCAAGTAAGTCATTGATTGAGAAGCATAATGGGACATATGTTTAGGGAAAGAGTTGATGTGGTTATGTATTTTAAGAACTACATTAGGAGCCAATACATTTCCTCTGTTTCCATGCTTTCCACGGCCATCTTGTGGTGATTTACAAGTTTGAAACAGTTGTGTCAAACGGGCTACAGCCTTATTAGATACGGCATGTAAACTGCCATAGGCCTGGCGACAAACCTGAACTCTTTCATTCCCTTTCATTGCAAAAAATGTAAATGAGGCAGTAGCTTGTTTTGAGGCTGCTGTCTTTGGTCGTGCAACATCACGCCTCTCGATTACGCCTTGTAAATAAACATCTCCCTCATTTTTTGCCTACCGTTATATAAGTTACTTTTCGTCTGGCGAAAAAGTTGCCATACAAAGTTTCCGACAAGTACAGTCTGGGCCGGTCGTTTTAGCCTCAAATAGTTTGCCCTTATCGGTAACAAACTCTTCACTTTTCCTTTTTGCTATTTTCATCATTTCATTGGTATATAAATGTTTATTTACCTTGCCAATCTTGCGCCTAGGCTCATCTGCGTCTTGCTCTGAATGTGACATTTTAATAAATGAACAAGTCACTTAAATAAGACCCAACTACTGTTAACACTGCTCTGCACACGGTACGTTAGCAGTCTGAACATAACCTCAAACACGCAGTTAAACACATTGTGAGACAAGCTACAAATAAAGGAAAACATCTGTTTCTCAATATCTACAGCTACAATGCGAAACTAGCGCTCAATCGTTAATAAATAGGATTAGAATCGAACCCATTTTTAGTTGATCGGAAATAGGACAATATTCCCATACACTCAGTGACTTCAAACCGGTGCGCGGCAAAAGCCGCAGTCAGACTAAGGACGGGTCACACTAGAGTGATTGTAAGCCGCTGGCTATCAGCGGCTGGCAGTAGCGCCAGCAAGCAGCGGCTGGCAACCCGGTCACATTTCGCTTTTAACTCGCCTGGTTCTAGTTCTAGTCAGCATGTCGTCTGTGGGTCCACGTAAACGAGTAATTAAGCGATTATTAAGGATGTGTGTGAAGGAGCTTTGTGAGAAAATGCTCAACCGCAAGAAGAGACGTTGGTGAAGTAGACCTTGGATTATGAGAAGAGAAGAATTAGGAGCATCTGCAAGACTTCTCCAAGAGTTACAAGAAGAGGACCCAGAAACATACAGAAATGTTTTACGAATGCCAGCTCCTCAATTCCAAGAATTGCTGGAATTAGTTGAACCGTTGATTAAAAAACAAAATACCAAGTTCAAACAGGCGCTTCCGTGTAAGATCAAGTTGGAAATTACCTTACGATATCTCGCAACTGGAGATAGTTTTAGGTCTCTAGCGTTGTTGTTTAGAGTGCCGCATAATTCGATCTCGGTGTTTTTACCAACAGTTCTTGCTGCTATATTTGAAGTTCTTCAAACATTTATTAAGGTAACCAGCATTACCTTATTATCAATATTTCCATAACAATTTTACATCTATTCTTAAATTGTATTGTAATTAAACCATATGCTAAACATAGCTTATAATTATTGTTTTCAATTAATAAATAAGGAGTTAGCTATTAGATCACTTTAGGTGGGACACCCGTTATATATCATTGCAAGTTGGGTATTTAATGAAGTTGTATTTCACATTTTATTAATTCATATTATTTATTGTTGTATATATATTTCACACTCTTAGCTTTCATCATCAATACATTATTATCATCAATCCATGTTCGTATTGACTTTCAAAGGATAGATGCCAACCAATGCTTTGGAGAGAATATCTAAACTAGGAGGAGGTTCTTCGTTGTCCAAGCATGTGTTATCGGATAGTTCCGAATACAGATTTTCAAAATCGTTGTTTGAAGTGATGTTTGAACCACTTGTGTCATCAACTTCATCATTAAAAATACTTTGTGATAGTGGTTCACTGGTATTTGCATTTAAAGATGCGAGCCTCTCCTCAGTAATGAGGTTTTGAAACTTGCTTTGAAGTATAATAAAACTTCTCAAAGGGAGCTGTCGCAACTGGGACGCAATATGTTGACCGAACTTGTCATACTGGTCTTCTGTGTCATCAGAGGTCATTCTTGCTATTGAGTGCAATTTATCTACTGCACTTTCAAATCTAGTCGGTGTGCGTCTATTAATTGGCTGCATTTTAAACACCTTTGCACGTTGTGGAGGTTCCATGTTTGTGGATGGACGCTTTTTCGATGATGAAGGTGAAGCTTGATTAGAAGTAGATTGCATGGGACGTGATTTTTTTTGTACCGAGCGCCAACGCCACCCGCTAACCAGTCCAGAGCCCAGCAACAGCAACCCAGTAACCCCTCAGGCCTCAGACTCAGTGGGAGTATTGTCACTGCACCTGCACTGTTACGCTTTGTTTTACAAATACCAACTAACTGTGTTGCTTACGGCTGCTTCAAAAAAGGAAAAATTAGTGGCATCACTTATCACAGGTGAGAATAAACGTAGCTATTCATTTTAAGGTAAATTTTAAACGGTTTGCTAAAATTCTATTAAACAAAATATGAATAACGTATAAGTGGCAAATGAAAACCTAACTACCTAATTACGATTTATTAAATTAACTTCTTATCTACTTACTAAGACTGTGGATGCATAAAGTTTTTGTTTACAGGATTAATTCTCTTGTTACTTTACATTAAATAATATATCTGATTGTATTATTACAATATATTTGTGCTTAAAATAGTTAGTTTGCTTTCCAGATCAAAAATTTGTTCCTTATAATACTATAATGGTTGGTTGTTCTCGTCCCACTAAATGGGGTTTTAAACCACTGAGTAAAATTCAAAATATTCCATTAAGAGGAGGAGTGAGTGAAGAGCAAGAGATAGGAAAGTGTTCCCCTTATTAACAAGAGTAAATAAATAACGGATTTATGATGTATGACAATCCTACTACAATTTCCTTTAGCGATTTTATTATTTTATACGGGAAATCAAATATTGAATTATTTGAAATATTAACTTACAGTTTATTTAATGTGGTTTTATTTTCAGGTTTCCCAAGAATCCAGCGATTCGCCAGCAGTGGACTAATGCCGTGAAGAAGAAGGATTAGCAGCCGACAAAGAGTAGTCTGCTATGTTCATCGCATTTCAGGGAAGTTGACATCGACAGAACTTCTCTGTCGTGTGTGCGAATTAGAGAAGAAGGAGCTGTGCCATGTATTTTTCTATCATTTTCCGAGGTGAGAGATTGTCCTTCAGTAAAAAGGCATGTCTTAGAGAGTAAAACCGAAGAAAGTGTTGAATCTCCGAGTAAGAAAATAAAATTGCAACTACACAAAGCACAAGGCAGTTTGATTACATGTAAAAAAAAAAAATTAAAGTTCTGCACCAATCTAAGAGGAGGTTAATAAAGAAGGTGGCAAAATTGGTAGACATCGTACAAACGCTTAAAGATAAGCTGCATTTTCAAAACGAACGATGGTCTTTTTTAACTTCTATTTCCAAAAACTCAGACTGCCTAGTAAAAAGGGCAAAAGAAAAAACATTAAATCCTGGTCTGAAGAAGGTGTATGATGAAAGACTAAAAGCTTTTGCTATCACTCTTCACTTTTTATTCCCAAAAGCCTATACTTTTTATTAGGAAGACTTTTAATTCTGCTTTGTCCCGAGGCACCCGAGGACCCTTAGGCGATGGTACTCTACCATAAATGCAGAACCTGGTTTTTCTGATGAAGTCTTCAGGGCTTTGAAAGAACACTCCGGCAATGTTGTAAACAGACCTATTTGTTGTTGGATGTTGGATTGTATGTCTGTACGAAATAAGTTAGAGTGGGATGGTAAACGTTTCCATGGAACCGTGAATGCAGGCACTACCCTTATTGATGATTATTCGGCTCCAGAAGCAACTGAAGCATTAGTTTTTCATTTAGTAGCCATTAATGCAAGTTGTAAAATTCCGGTAGGATATTTCTTTGTAAATTCAGTTAATGGGGAACAACTTAGTGGCTTAGTGAAACAGTGTTTGAGCCTACTTCATGATTCTAACATTACAATAGCTTCTCTAACTTGTGACGGAACTGCGTGCAATGTAGCAATGGCCGAAAATTAAGGTTGTTCCATTAAGTGTGAACAACTCAAACCTTGGTTTATACACCCTGACTCAGGAGAACAAGTGAATTTTTTATGGACCCTTGTCACATGTTAAAGTTGGTACGGAACACTTTAGGTGATTACAAGACATTGCGTGATGCTGACAATAGACTGATAGAATGGAAGTATATAGACAAGCTACACAACATTCAAAAACAGAAGGACTTCATTTAGGAAATAGGTTGACAAATAGTCATGTGGACTTCAAAAAACAAATAATGAAAGTAAAACTTGCTGCACAAGTCCTAAGTTCATCGGTTGCTGATTCCTTGAGTATCTACTTCAAAATAACCAAACAGACTTTAAAGAATGTTCTGCAACAATAGAATTTATAAGAATGTTTGACATGCTCTTCGATATCTTGAACTCTAGAAGTATACTGGGAAAGTATGGCAAACAAGCATTGCATCCATACAACTTTGAGCCCAGAAAATCCGTTTTGATGAAAGCTACGGACTACATTTCAAAACTTAAGGACAACACCGGCCAGCTGACAACGAAATTTAGGAGAAAGACTGGGTTTCTTGGCTTCCTAGTATGTATCGAAAGTACTTTGGCTACATATGAGCAGTTTGTAGGTAAAGGCCCGCTTAAATATTTACCGCTGTATAAAACTAGCCAAGATCACCTGGAACGTTTGTTCGGATATATACGTTCTCGCGGAGGCTATAATAATAACCGCTCATGGAGAGAGTTTACTGCCTCTTTGAGAAGAATTTTGCTACACAAAGAACTAGAGGAATCTGACACAGGAAATGCTCTAATTCTAAATAGGAGTTTGATTTTCTCAATAAACAAAAGAAACAAGAACGAAACTGATGAGATTAACTTCTCCACACCTAGCTGGAGGTCATTAGAGGACGACGATCGAGCTACCTCCAACAACAACGACCTGCTAGATGATGAAAGTATTGTAAATATTTTAGGGGCTACGACAGAAATAGGACGTGATATAGTCGAGTATGTGGCAGGATATGTGGCTAGGTCATTGAGGTCTAAAATAGTATGTGTGAGTTGTTGCGGTTTGTTAGTAAGTAGTATTACCAAGATAAACAGTTTAATTCACTCTAAGAACAGGGGTGGACTGGTTCAACCCTCTGAAAGTGTGGTTAAACTTTGTTTGCTTTGTGAATCAGAATTCAAAAGCTATGTAAATACTGATAAATTAATGACAACAAAAAACTTGCTTGTAGTAATGATTGTGCAAGTTATGAGAAAGTGTACTGACATTAACGTATTTGTCGGAAACCACAGTGTTGACCAACAACCGGAACAAAACCATATTATTTTGTTAATGAAAGCGTTGTGTAAGAAGTATTTCACAGTTCGCTTACTCAAGTATGCAAAAAATGTTAATGAGTTATTACATAAAAATGAAGTTAGAAGCCATTTAACTAAAGTAATAACGTTTTTAGTACAGTAAATTAAAACTCAACAACAGTAAGTTCCTGAGTTAGTTTTAAATCTTTTGTCATTTATCTAACAATATTCTTTTTCCATTAAATGTACAGTATTTGAAACTGAAATGAGTTGTTTTTTTATTATTTGTACCTGACCAAGTTTCCTGAGTCGTATTGAGACTTTTAATAAATGTTGTCAATGTGTCAAATATAAAACACATTTTACAAAATAAAATATACAGGACGAAAAGTACCTGTTTTGCAAATATTTAAATTATGAACAGTTACATGTAGTGTTGTAATTAAGTATTTAATAATTATGTAATAGTTAATAATAAGAGTTTTGGTTACAATGTTAGGAAGCGGCCTACGGAGCAGTGGCCAGGTTCGGAGTGCAATCCTGACGCGACTAGTGCCGCGGCCGTGTTGAATTACGCTTATCTTCAACCTGCCTTCCTGTCCAGAGTATAGTTCGTAAAAAATTTTTATTACAAAATAAGCTAAATTCAAGTGTTTATATACAATTTTGTCGCTTACAAAACTTCAATACCCAAAAAATTTAAAAAAAAATCCCCGCAGACCAACTTTTTCATGTCATGTTTTTAAAAACCATACAACCATTTTAACTTTAACTTGTAATATTAATTAGTAATAAAATTATTTTGCACAGTTTCTGTCCAACACTAATGTTTTGTCTGCATGCGAAGTTTCGAAATTTTAACTTCATTGTAAGTCGGTCAAACGACAGTGTATTTGAAAAGCGCCCATTAAAATTTTCTCCGTGTAAAGACTGCATTAGACACTTCTATACTTGACCATGATGGCGGCGTTGGCTTCAACTGCTTTAATGCTTGTTAGAGTCCACGGCCTATCTAGGTTTTATACTATGTAACCATTGTTACCTGGACGCTGAACTTACGGTTACAAAAATGTACAAGTTATTTATAGAAAAACATTTTGAGCTGTTAGGAATGGTGAAGTATGAATACTACCTACGCTACTTTAAAGACAACTTTGGCTACAGATTTGGACGTCCACAAGTTGATGTATGCCCAACCTGTGAGGAATTGAACACAAAAATAAAATCACCATTTTTAAATGATCCAGCAAAACGTGTGGCCGTAGCAGAACTAATGGTCCATAAGCGACGAGCACGTAAGTTTTATAATAAGATGCAAGATATAACAGAGCTAAGCAAACCTGATCCAAAAGTTATTGGAATAGTATTTGACTTTACGCACAATTTACCTGTTCCGTTTATGCCTGTGCAAGACATAAACTTGTTATAGGAAGTTGTGGTACTACGTATTTAACATACAAGATTTCAAAACACAACAGTCAGTTTTCTAGAACTACACAGAGGGGGAAGCTTACAAGGGTCCTAATGAGGTCTCCAGTTTCGTGTTGGACTATAATACCAAATATGTCCCAAAAGAAGTGGAGATCCCCCATGTTTTTTGTGAATCCACAAGTGGTCAAAACCGTAACCACACATTGAGTCATCTGTTAATGGCAATCTCCATGAGTGGACAATTTAAAGAAGTCCATCAATATTATCCTGTTAGAGGACATAGCTTCATGCCATGTGACAGGACGTTTGGCACTATTAAACGTTCAGTCCCAAAATTTGATCGTATATACACAACCCATCAGTACATGGAAATAATTTGTAATGCAAATGAGGGAAGCTGTGTGGGCAATTTACTGCCATAGCTTGTACACCGATGCTGCCCCGAACCATATACTTTGCCCACCCACTCCCAACACATGGTGCAGATATAACAAAGCCGTATATGTCCCAAACGGCCGTAGCTGAAAAAAACATCTTGCACACATAAACCAGTACCAAAAGCACTAATGGAAGCCATTAGATCTGTGTTCAAGGACTTAGTTAACACTGTTCTCCTAAGGCGTTGCCTTCATGGCAAAACCAAAAATGTTAACGAAAGCTTCAACAATGTAGTGTGGAGAAGGGTGCCTAAGAATGTTTTTGTTGGGCTGAAAACTCTCGAATTAGGTGTTTTTGATGCCATAGTTACTTTCAATGAAGGGAACATATGTAGATTAAAGGTTTTAGAACAGTTAGGCCTAACACACATGGGGATATACACTCTGGAAGCGCTGAAGACGGCTGCTGTGTCGCGAATCAGAGTTTGCGGCGCAGTTAGCAACAAAAGAGTCTAGGATCATGAGAAGAAGGCTAAGGCTTGAGATAGAAGAGGTTGATGATCTAGACAACTGCCCCGGTGGATTTTAAAATGTAAGTGGTGTCTAATTAAAGTGTTGTCTTATGTTTATGTTAATTTTATTCAATTGTTTTCGTATTTCTTCGATTACCGAAAAGTTCATTTTTTTCACTTAGGTACACTTAAAACAGGAACAGTTTGAAATATCTTAATGTAATTTTTTTGGGTTGTAGGGTATATCAGAATGCAGCTCTGGAAGTAAAATAACAGTAATATTTTCAAAAATGGCTTCAAGAAAAATTATTTTCACAAAAGAATATAGAAAAAAATATATATTAGAAAAAAATCATAAGTATCAAAGTACTGAGTATATTTGAACTCTTTTAGTTCCATATATTTATATAACATAGATAAACAAACGTGCAAAATTTCACAGCTTTATGAATAGTTAAGGAGAAAAGTGTACCTAAAAAGAGTAAATTTAACATGGAAGGGATAGGGACGTTGGACTCCCCAACATCTGTTCGTTTGGATTGTATACAGAGTGCAGATGTAGATGGAGTGAAAATGTTGTACGGGATGTTGAACCTTCCAAAGCCTAATACAAATGTTAGGAAATACACAAATGCTCATTGTACTGTAGCAGAGGATGGGACGAAGAAGGCTACATTAGAAGCAATTGAAGAGAATAGTGAAGCTACAACGCCTACTGATATTGCCATAGCTTTTGATGCAACCCGGCAGAAGCGGGGTTTCGTCTTAAACTCAATGAAGAATGGTGGGAGAAATGTAAATAGTGTAAATACAAATTATACTAGGATTTACTTTTGTAAAACAGGACCTTTTATGATAATAAAAACTGTTTTTGACTTTTTCCAAACAACATTTACTGCCATGTGCTGCCGTCTCCGATCGGAGACTCAACCAATGACGTCACATTTTCGAAGAATTTGGTGTCTGAACATTTTTTTATTGCTGTTTATGGAATTACCTCATATTAAGGTATGTTTACCAATAAAAACTTTTTTAGCATGCCTTGTGAGTTTTAATGTTTTTTCTAGCAGTGAATGTGTTAAGCGTTTTCTCCTTCACATAATGATATTCCCATTTTTTATAAACAACGATTGTGTAATTTTTGAGGTTAAATTGAAGTCAAACAATGGCAACGGGGCAGGTTTTCGAATACAGCTTGGGACAAGTTTTGCGGCACGAAAACCTGTCCGGGCTCGAAAACGTGCCCCAATCACCTGATTAAAAAAAAATATTTTATTATATAGGTTTATTTTCAGATGAATCATGGTCCGAAATTACAAAAGAAAGACGAATAGAGGCACTTTTACAGTTGACGTCATGATGGAAGCTGTAAAGGCTGTTCATGGAGGTAGAACTATTCGAGAAGTTACCAGAACCTATGAATTGTGTGATAGAACCCTAGCAAATTACTGTAAAAAGTACACAAAACCTACAGTAGCCACTACTGCGAGTGCTGCTACACCGGATGATAGACAAACACCTGGTGGCTCCAATGATATCCCTGATGCTCCAACTGAGGTGGCCATACCACTCCCATGGGCAACATTTGGTTACGCCATAAAGTACAGTGTAAGTTAGTTTAAAATTTATCTAACATTTATTAAAATTAGAGCTAGGTTAGTTATTTTTAATACTTAGCACCATAATTTATTGTTATTGGGAGCAATTTATAACGCATATGCACAAATAACATATGAGAGAACTAATTCTATTGGGTTTGATATGTGCAGGTGTTTGATCCCAACCAAGAGAAGATGCTGGTTGACTATTTAATAAAAGGTTCCGACATTTACTTTGGTCTGTCCCCCAAAGAAGTCAAGAGATTTGCTTACACATACGCAGTTGCATGCAATCGTAAAATACCACCTAACTGGCCAGAGACAAGAAAGGAAGGCCCAGACTGGTTCACAACATTTATTAAAAGAAACAAATTTCGATTAGATCTCCACAACCAACAAGCTATCATGTCCTGTGCTACCAGTTTCAACAAAAATAACGTTGACATGTTTTTCTCTAATTTTAAAACTGTGCTGAAGCGAGTAAAGCTAGGTGCAAACGATATATGGAATGTAGACGAGACGGGAGTGACAACTGTCCAAAGACCAGGCAGGATTGTAGCCCGCCGTGGCTTCAGACAAATAGGAAAAATTACTTCTGCAGAGCGTGGATTTTTGATCACGTTTGCAGTAAACGCTGCCGGGAACAGCATACCTCTATTGTGTTTCCAAGGAAAAACTACAAGGACCACTTCATTCGTGACGGACCCACTGGTTGTGCCGGGGATGCAAATCCATCAGGATGGATGGTGGAACAAAACTCTTTTAAATTTGCTCATCACTTTGTGGACTACGCCCGGTGTTCTAACGATCGTCCATGTCTTCTCCTTCTGGACAACCACGACTCCCCATCTCTCCGCTGATGTCCTAGATTATTTTAAAGAAAATGGTGTAACACTGCTGACTTTTCCACCTCATTGCAACCATAAAATGCAACCTTTGGACCGGAGTGTATATGGACCTTTAAAGAAATACATCAATACGGCATGTGATTCTTCGATATCCTCAAATACAAGGCCCTTAACAATATATGACATTCCATCTATTTTAACAACTGCAACGCCACTAGCACTAACATCAAATAACATAATGTCACGATTTAGAGTATCGGGAATTTGGCCTTTAAATCCAGATATATTTACAGACGCAGATTTCATGCCATCATATTTTACTGATAGACCAGTTCCGGCTCATACAGTTACTGCTGCACCTATTGAGCAGTTGACCCTAGAAAATTGGGTCTAAGAGTAAAGAGAGTAGGTAAGGTGAGAAATGGAATAATGGTGGAAGTAGAAAGCGAAAAAGACAAGGAAATGCTGATGACCAATGAAAATTTAAAAAGTAAAGGGCTGAAGGTGGAAGAGCCTAAAAGGAAATTGCCGATTTTGATGATTTATGATGTTGAACAAGGATTGAAAGAAGAAGAAATTGTGGAAACCATATATAAAAGCAATATGGAGAACTGTGGCATAAGTAAAGAGGAGCTGGCAAGAGGATTCAAGGTAAAGCATAGAATGAAAAAGAAAGGAGGTGAAGGAAGAGGGGTAAGGTTGTTGGAGAATCTAATTGTAGAGTGTACAGGAAAAATCAGAAATTTCTTACGACAAAGGGATAGAATTTACATAAACTGGAGCAGCTGTAGAGTCAAGGACTACATTGACATTGTGAGGTGCTTTCAGTGCCAAAGATATGGCCATGTAGCCAAATATTGCAAGGACACTGAGCCCACTTGTGGGCATTGCAGTGGGAGACATAGTACTAGAGACTGTAAAGAAGGGAAGGAACGTATGAAGTGCTGTAATTGTGAAAGAGAAGGCAGAGGTGGTGATGGACACACTGTGAGATGGACGGAGTGTGCAGTTTATGAGAGGGTGGTGAGAACGTATTTGAGTAGTATAAGATATGAAAATTAAAATTGGACAGATCAATGTTGGAAAAAGCCTAAAATGGACGGATGGTGTGGAAAGACAAGTGATGGAAAAAGATCTGGATGTAATTTGTATACAGGAACCTTATACGGCAAGAGGGAAAGCAAAATTCAGTGGAGGAGGGATGATCTACCAGGATGAAAGTGAAGGAGTATCCAAGGCTGCAATTGTGGTAAGAGGCCAGAAGTGGGAAGTAATGATGAATAAAGGAGAAACGGATAAAGATTGCGTAAGCATAAATATTGAAGATGGAGAGACGCAAGTAACGGTGGTGAGTCTCTACTGCAGTCCTGCAGAGAGTATAGAAGAGAAACTAAGGAAACTGGAAAGGATTAAAAGAAGAGAGCGAAGTATAGTTTGTTGTGCGGACGTTAATGCAAAGTCCGAGGTATGGTTTAGTGGGAGGACCGATGAAAGAGGAGAGAAGGTGGAGGAGTATCTTGAAATACTACAGATGGAAACTTGTAATAAAGAGACAGAATGGAGGACCTTTGAGGACAGCAGAGGTCGAAGTACGAATATAGATGTAACTATGGTTACTAGGAACGTAATTGACAAGATACATGATTGGGAGATAGTGGAGGAGTTGGTTGCCGACCATAGGATGATTGTGATGGAGTACGAAGATAGAAGGAGTGTGAGAGATGGTGGAGCAAACAATATGAGGCCTAAGATATATAATTTAAGAAAGGCAAGATGGGGAGTGCTCCAAAGAGAGTTAAGAATAATGAATGAAACTTTGATGAATGTTAATATGGAGAGAAAAAATGTGACCGATTATGTAAAAATTATGCAATTGGCAATAATCAAGGCTTGTGAAAAAGCAATACCGTTAAGTACTGGGAAAGAAAAGATGGTGGAATGGTGGACGGAGGAGATTGGAAGAAGAAGGAGTGAGACAAGGAAAAGGAGAAGAATTTGGCAAAGAACTGGTTTGGAGGAAGATAGAAGGATGTATAATAGAGAGAGGAACAAATATATAGAAGAAAGGAGAAAATGAAATTATGGGAGAAGATGGTAGAGGAGGGTGAAGAAGACCCGTGGGGAAGGATGTATAAATTGATAATGAAGAAGGAGAGAGTAGCAATAAAGCTGACAAGTTTGAAAAGAGATGATGGCGAATATACAAAAGATGTTAAAGAAACTATGGAGTATATGCTGGAAAAGCTTATTCCAGCGGATGATAATGCAATGGATACAGAAGAACAAAGAGAATTAAGAAGAATATATGAAGATGATGGTGATGGAATGGAGGAAGAAGAATTTCGGATGGATGAATTAAAAGCTGCGGTGATGAAGATTAAAAATAAAAAAGCACCTGGGATTGATGGGATTAAAGGAGAAGTTATTAAGAGATTGTTTGAAACAATTAAAGATAGCGTGCTAAGGGCGATGAACCTTATGATGGCTCAAGGAATTTTTCCAGACAATTGGAAGGAAGGAAATTTAAAGGTGTTTTTAAAGGGTGAGGGAAAGGATCCTGCAGAAGTGAGGTCTTATAGACCGGTAACATTATTGCCCGTATTGGGGAAAGTGGCGGAGAGGTTAATTGGAAATAGACTTGGGAGAAGATTGAGAGAGGAGGGGAAATTAAGTTTAGATCAGTACGGATACAGAGAAGGAGTGGGGACAATTGATGTATTAAGAAGATTGAGAATGGAGATTGAGGAGACAGAAGAAAAATTTATGCTAGGAATATTCATGGATATAACGGGGGCATTTGATGGTGCATGGTGGCCCGGAATATTGGCGCAATTAAGAAGGTGGAATTGCTCAAGAAGCTTTATAAGGATTATAAGAGACTATTTTAAAGGAAGAAAACTTAATTTTTCGCAAGTGAACATAAAAGTTGAAAAAGTATTGGAAAGAGGATGCCCCCAGGGATCGGTCCTTGGACCGCTCCTTTGGGCGGTACTATTTGACGGCCTGTTAAGGCTAGAGATGGGAGAAGGAGTTAACATCTTAGCATATGCAGATGATGCCCTGGTGATGGTTAGAGGGAACAGTAGAAGAGAGGTGGAGTCCAAAGCAAGGATCGCAATGGAGAGGACTATGAAGTGGTTAAGAGAGAATAAACTGGTGCTGTCAGAACAAAAAACAGTGGCTGTAATGTTAAAGGGTAAGATGGAGAGGAGACCTGTAATAGAAGTTGAAGGAGGAAGAGTGAAGACGGATAAAAAAACAAGGTATTTGGGAGTCGAAATTGAAGAGGGCTTTAGGTTTGGGGAACACATAACTCGGATAAGACAAAAAGTATTTAACCTGATGGGAATGATTAGAAGGTATCTGAAGGCGGAGAAGGGTCTTCCCGACTCACAAATGATGATAATATACAAAGGGGTGTTTGAGCCCATAATGTTGTATGGATGCGAACTGTGGGGAGTTGATATGAACAGAAGAGATGTTAACAAGATAAGATCAATGCAGAGATCGATGATCTTAAGGGCTATTAAAGGATATTCCACAGTCTCGCATGAAGCAGCTAGAGTTGTGGCAGGAATTATGCCAATAGACTTGACAGTAAAAACACGGATTGAAGTAAGAAAAATTAAAGAAGAAGGAGGAGATGTGGAGAGAGCGAAAAGAGAGTGGAAGGAAGAGGCGATGGAGGAATGGCAACAGAGATGGGAAAGAACTATGAAGGGACGTGAGACATTTAAATATTTTCCGGATGTGAGAGATAGAGTTAAAAAGAAGATAAGTCTCAACCATTATATGGTCCAAAGTGTTACTGGACATGGAAATTACAGAGAAAAATTAATGACATTTAGATTGAGTGAGACGGATAGATGTAGATGTGGAGAGAGAGAAAATGCTTGGCATGTAATAAAAGATTGTGTGAGATACCGAGAAGAAAGACAAGATTTATTAACAAAATTGCAAGAGAGAAGTTTGAGCTTTGAGAGAGAGAATTTGGTGAAGGAGGATGATGTGAGGAAATGCTTTAAGGATATGGTAACAAGAATCGGAAGAAGAAAGGAGAAAGAAGACATGGAAGAAATAATATAGCAATATAAATAAACACAGCAAATAATAGGATCATGAGAAATAAATAAAGTTACAGAAGAAGAAAGAAGATGAAGAAAGAAGAGGAGTAAGGAAAGAAGAATTAAGAATGAAGAAAGAAGATGTCAGAAAGTAATAAAGAAGAAAAGAAGAAAGAAGATGCAGAATGCATTGTATAAGAAATAAGATATAATCAAAGAGAAACGGATTAAATAAGAAAATTCCGTTGATCCCAGACATACAAGGGTGTCTGGGGGAGGGGACACGTGGTAGGAGGAAAAGAAGGAGAACTGGGTGTAAGAAGAGGAAAAAACCGGGTACGCGTAGAAAGCAGCGCCTCTCGAAATAGGCCTTAGGCCTCGCGGAGAGGGGTGGTGGTGGGGCTGCTGGGCTGCGGCCCAATAAACCCGTGCACCTATTGAGCTGGTCTGGCGAGGTGGCGAACGCATGGCCCGGCTGTCGCTTCGGCGGGGGTCGCAATAGCCCAAACCCCTTTTCCCATAAGGAATTGGGGCTGTATTGGTGGCCTGGCGAGGTGGCGAGCGCATGGTCCGGCTGTCGCTTTAGCGGGGGTTGCAATAGCCCAAACCCTTTTCCCCATAAGGAATTGGGGCTGTATTTTATTAACTTTTTGGCAGCACAAATGGCAGGTACAAACGATAAGGATAAATTACCCCAGGAGGGTAGGTCCCTCGGGACTGAATCCCTCCCTTCAGCTTCGGCTGTTGGCCGCTCCATGGATTCTTGGGAGAGCAAACCTGCGAGGAGTGATGTTGAAGGGGATAACCCTTTCAGTGCTATGGAACGATATATCGTTTATCGACTATTTCCCGAAGAGTGCTAAGGCACGATATATCGTTTCTCGTCTTATTCCCGAAAAGTGCTAAGACACGATATATCGTTGTTCCGTTTTATTTTCTTTCATAGCGCTGTTTAGCGTAATATTTTTATTCAAGTTATATCAAACAAAAGCTAACGAAATTTCCTTTTTATATATAATATACATTTTGAAGTTTTATATAGTACAGTTGTCTTATTTGTGGTTTTGAAATATAGGAGGCAGTGGCGTCTGCTTCGCTATTACGCAACCGCTCACGGCAACTGACAGCGTTGTTTATAACCAAGTTGCTGTAGTTATTCTCAGGTTATCTTGTGTTTGATTGTGTATTCCAGTGTAAATTAAAGTTAATATGAGTAATAAAGATGGGAATTCGCCTGTTAGTGAAAATACTATAGTGAATTTCGCGAGGGAAGCCGGTTTAAACATCAACTTAGATGAAAGTGGTGATGAAAACATTAGTGGTGTTAGTTCTGACGAAAGCTCAGATGAATCTAATGATTCCATCGTAGATGACACTGATAAGGATCCTTCTTACAACCCAGATGATCCTCAACCTAGCACATCCTCAGGCTTGCATACAGGTACAGTCCAATTTTTTTAACCGTAGACTCGAGCTGGGAGAGCGGTGGTAGGCGAGGGGTGCGGTGCGGGAGGATTGTAAAGGGCTTTCTGCAAACGTACGCTCAAGGTCACGCGCTTGTGACTAGCGGGATAGATGCGAATAGACGGTCGGACCTCTCATCGACTGTCAGTAAAGTTATATACCGTTACACAGAACTCTATGGTATATTTATTGTCCTATATCGACTGCCTGCCTGCCAGTTCAGTCAGTTCACTTGCCGCGACCTCGACGATCGCTTCGTGAAAATTGCTTAGCCTATAACTTAGTGCGAATTTTATTTTAAACATTTTAAGTTTTGCTTACTGTAGTGTGTTTTAGGTTAGTGCGGGCTTCTATACAGGGTGTCTATAAAAGAACTCCGGGGTTTAAAAAATTAATATTTTTAAAACTGAGGAGTGACAAATCAAAACGTGTTTTGTCACCAAAAATTCGATATTGAGTTATGCACATGGTTTTTTTCCTCTCACTGAATTCTATCAACCTATACATAGCAAAAGGCACCAAAAAATGTTTTGTCCCATGTAACTTGAATATTAAAATTATGAATTTAATCAAACTGTGTTTTGTCCACACCCTCATTTGGATCAAATCATGTTTTGTCCAACAACCAATGGGAGTCAGTCAGCGAAGTGTTCTTATTGGTTCAATGAGTCATGTGACCATGTTGTGTTGATTTCACAGTGGTAGAGGTTATGTTACAGTGAGTTCTGTAAAACTTATGGCATTTTTGCTTGTGTTTTAAAAAGGATAAATAGTAGTTTCAGTGATGGTTGAGTTCTCAATTAGTGAGTTGGATGGTGGAGTGCCAGTTTCCTTAATTAACAACGATTCAAGAAAAAGAAAAAAAGTAACAACTAAGGTTAAGGCAGCTAAGCTTAAAAGGTATTCAGCTCCAACCGGATCAGTGTTGTTTGTTCCTTGCAAACATAACACATCACATTTGATGATGTGTTGTCAAATTAGGCCAAGAGATGTCAAAATTCTCAGGGATAAACTGTACAAAATCCCAGATAAAATTAGACAAGACAATATTGTAGCCAGTTTAGTACAACCTAGGCCAGTGAAGAGGCGTAGGCCCCGTAAGGAACGTAGTGAGCTACCAAGTTCAGGTAAACATGCATTCTCAGTTCAGTACTTTATTCCTTCAGTAATCAATAATAAACGTATTCCAGTCTGCAAGGAAAACTTCTTATCCATTACCAAATTTGGGCGAACTAGGCTAGCAAGTATAATTAAAAAGGTAAATTCTGGAGATGCAATCGCTGAACATAGAGGTGGAGATAGAAAAAGTAGAAAAAGCATTGCAAAGAAAGAAAATGTTAGAGAATTTATATCAGGGTTGCATGCAACTGAAAGTCGTTACAATAGAACAAAATCAAAAAGGGTTTATCTGAGCAGCCAGTGTAGTATAAGAAAACTACATAATTCATATCACTCAACGCTTTCTGATGCAGAAGGTAGCTTAAAAATTAGTTTTTCTATGTTCAGAGACATTTTTAGAAATGAATTCAACATAGGATTCAGAACTCCAGCGTCTGATGTTTGTAGCCAGTGCCTAGTAATAAAAGAAAAATTGAAACAGGCGCCACCAAATTCTCAAGAAAAAGCTATGTTAATGGCCGAAAAAACCATCCACAAGAGGAGAGCAAAGGCATTTTACGACTACATTAATACGGAACCTGATAACTCCATTTCATTATGTTTTGATCTCCAACAGATCCAGCCGCTGCCTAAAACTTGCATTCAGGAAGCATTTTATCTAAGGCAATTTAATTTTTATTCATTGGTAATAGTTGACTTGGCCACAAAGGACCCTATTTTTTACACTTGGACGGAAGACCAATCTGGAAAAGGAAGCACAGAGGTCTCATCAGCACTTTTTTATCACCTTAACACAATGGACTTCAACGGTAAGACTGTACTTCGTTTATTTTGTGACGGGTGAGGTGCTCAAAATAAAAATAACATAGTACTTCACACACTTATGTTTTACATGCACACAGTAAATACAACCTTAGAGGAAATTCAGATATATTATCCCGTCAAATGACACAGCTTTTTACCTGCGGACCGCATTTTTGTGGCAGAGTAGAGAAAATTCTAAGAAAGAATGTCACAATTTTATCGAAAGAAGATTACAATAAGTTGTATCAACAAACTGGACAGGTCAAACAACTTGGAATTGACTGGCAAACTTTGAATACGAAATCCTTGTCAACGTACTTCAAGAACTTAGAAGCAATTAGTGTAATGAAACGAATTTTCATAACCAAGAGAGCAACTGTGACAAGTCAAGTGAAAAATAAAGACAAACAATTGGTGACAAAGAAGAAAGTTATTAAAGTTGGCGTGAGAGCTACAAAAAACTACCATTTTGAAGATATGGATGAAGAGAACTCTGTGACTTTGTACAAAAAGCAAGTAAACGACAAGAAGATAATGGATATCGCACTAGAAGAGATTCTTTTAGGCCACCCAATTTCAAGTGAAAAGAAAAAGAACGTTCAAAAACTGTTAGAGATTATGTTTGGACAGGACTGGGAGACCTTACCAGGTGAATACTTTGAATGGTACAAGAAAATCATCAATGACACTGAGGCAGTAAATAATCAAGACAATGACAATGATGAAGTTTTGTGTGAGTGTTTGGAAGACGAGGTTGCCATAAGAATATAAACAATGATTTCTTGAAGGTGAATTAAATGCTAAATAGTTTTATCAATGTATTTCTTAATTTTCAACTGTAGGCAACTTAAAATCACTGTAAATAATACACTTTTTGAACAAACTATACTGTTTTACCTTTATTATGACCCCTTATCCATATTGTCGTGGTTATAAGATATGGTTCGATCAAAGCGTGATTTGTCCTCGAGTAATTTAACACATTCAGTGCGGGCGGCACGGATCCGTGCCGCGCCCGTTCCACGCCAGGGGCGCTTGGCGCGGAACCGTGCCGCCATGCGGCCCAGAAACAAAATCACTTCAGTGCAAGCCTAGCTTGCGTCGTAAGTGGTAGGATTGTTTTGCGCTCTGTTGTAGTATCACACATAACCTCACTAGTGCGTTGGTTTGTTCCTGGCGCGTGGCACGGTTTCGGTACGGTACTTATTGCAAGCAGCGTGTTGAATATACGTCGGCGCCTCGCATGCGTGACATTGTGGTGTGTGTTACTGTTGTGTTCTTTTAGTTTATTTAAAAAAATGGCTAACGCGAATGATGAGTTACAATAGTGACGATCCACTCAGTGATGACGATTCAACTGATAATACCGACATTGACTCTTCTGATGCCGAAGATGACTTTGATTTTGATCCTGCTGCTTGGAGTAATGTATCTGCAGCTGGAATGAGGGATATTCCTTATACAGGGGATAACAAACTATTGATAACCTGTTCCAGGCAATTAACGAACCGATTGATTGGTTCAATTTTTTCATTGATCTTGTTTTCTTGGAAAATATCTGCAGATTCACCAATGACTACGCTTTAGAAGTTTTCTTTGGCCCTACAATCATGCCAGGATCTCTCGCATCCACAGGTGGAAAACCGCTGACAGTTCCAGAATTGAGGATTTTCATTGGCATACTAATTCACATGGGAACGATTCGGATAAACAGGATCCAGGACTACTGGAAGACCGACAGAAAATACAATCTCCAATTCTTCCGTGAATACATGAGTAGGGAATAGATTTCAATTAATTTTGAGATGTTTGTGTTTCCGTCGCGTACATCCAGATGCTGAGGCTCCTGCTGATCGGCTTTACAAAATTCGGTCCATCATTCAGTTGTTCAATGATAAAATGAGGTCTATTTATTATCCGTCTAAAGAAATGTCCCTTGACGAAGCCATGATTTTGTGGAGGGGACGACTGCAGTTCAGGCAATACGTGAAAGGCAAGAGACATAAGTATGGAGTCAAATTGTACACCCTTTGTGAAACCTGAGGGTTTAATTGTTAGATTTTATGGTGTACTCGGGTAAGATGGACGATTTGGGAGGGAAAGGACATGCAGGAAATGTTGTTCTACACACTTGATGAGAGACTTTTTGAACAAAGGCCATGCACTTTACATGGACAACTTTTATAACAGCGTGACACTAGCAAGCAAAAACTCCTTGCCAACAAAACATATTGCACGGGTACCCTTCGAGTTGATCGGAAGTTCAACCCACGAAACTGTCGTAGCAGCAAAATTGAAAAAAGGCGAAACCACCAGCCAATACGGAAATGGCATTCTTGTGGGGAAATGGAGGGATGAACGAGATGTTCTATACATCTCAACCCAATTTGAAAATGAAATGGTGACCATGGAAAATAGAAGAGGCATCGAATAAACAGAAGCCTAAACCTGTAGTCCACTACAATGCTCATATGAAGGGGGTGGACAGAGCTGACCAACTAATGTCGTACTACCCAATAGAAACGGAAGACCATTAGATGGTATAAAAAAATATTTGTTCACTTCCTTCAAATGGCTATGGTAAATTGCATGTTCTTTGTGAACATGAATTCCGGTGCAAGAAAGATGCCATTTTTGGAATTCAGAGATAAATTAGTAGATTCTCTTTTGCCCCCAAAGCCAGCACAACCTCCCCGAACTCTTCCGAGGAACCCTCTGCACCGCCTCGTTCAAAACGAAGAACGTGACCTGAAGGGAGACAGGAAACGAAAAAGGTGCAGAGTATGTGCAAAAGAGGGATTGAATAAGCGCACCTCCTATCTCTGCAGTGGGTGCCCAGGGCAGCCTGCATTTTGCCCAATTCGTTGCTTTTGACGAATTTCACAAGAACTAAGAAATCATCAGTTTTTGGGAGGGTTGTAAAATATATTATAATTAGTGCTGCATATAAATTTATTATACATTAGAATAAATTATTTAGAGGTTATGTAAACTGTAAACTAACATTAGAATGAGCAAGAGCGTAACTACTGTGACAGTGGTGTGAACTAGTGTTGTGCTCCTGGCGCGCGGCACGGAACCGTGCCGCCAACTGTGACGTCACTATACGGAGCTATTTCTGACCGGAAACCAGTTTTAACATCATTGATGATCCAAAGGAGTCATATGGGTAAGTTATCGCTCACTTTAATTTTTAGCCATTTCTATTGTCAATTATATTTTTTTTTTCAGCAGTGAATGTGTTAAACAAAACGTGTTTTGTCCAACCCGTTTGTTCAAATAGTGTTATGTCCAACTTATTTAAGCACTTTTTACAAAGAAAAAGGAAACTTTTAACAGAAAAACAGAGTTAATTATTATAGTTAAATCGTATGAACTTCATAATGAGGCAGCCTAAAGAATGTAAAGCTTAAAAACATATGATCAAGAATTTTTTGTGATTTCCCAATATTTTAGTAACTGTGACAAAACACGTTTTGATTTGTCACTCCTCAACTATAAAAGATAGCAACATTTTATCAATTCCTTTGAAACAAGCAGCTCAAAGAGTTTTACTCATACCAATTGGGAATGTTTCTCTCAACAGTTGGCAGCACTGCGGAGCGTTGACCTTGAAATGATGTAGCGGCTGCGGCAGGCAGTCAGTGTCGTCTGGACTGCCGCGCTATGGCGACCCCTCAACAAAAGGCTCAGTGTGTTATTTGGCTCATAGAAACTAATTCTGTTGTTACTGTACAAAGAAACTTTCGACGTAGCTATGGTGTTGACCCGCCTACAGACAAAACAATTCGTCAGTGGTTAAGTGCGTTCAAGGAAACAGGAAGTGTTTTGAAGCAAAAGTCGCCGGGTAGGCCGCGTGTGTCTCAAGAGAATGTAGACAGAATCCGAGCTTCATGCACTCGAAGCCCTAAGAAATCGGTAACAAGACGCAGTCTGGAATAGGGGTTACCAAGATCAACAGTCCATAAGGTAATTAATAAAAGACTTCGTTTAACTGCCTATAAGATTCAACTTTTACACCATATCAAACCGGCAGACAAGGTTAAGAGATTCGACTTTTCTGTTTCCATGCTGGCTAAAATTGATGAAGATAATGATTTTTTTTAAAGTGTGGTTTTTAGTGATGAAGCTACTTTTTATGTGAACGGAACTGTAAACAGGCATAATTGCAGAATTTGGGGTTCACAGCCGCCCCATGAGTTTATTGAGTACGAACGTGACACGCCCAAAGTGAATGTTTGGTGTGCTCTTATGCATGACAGAGTCATAGGTCCCTTCATTTTTGCCGAAAGGAATATCAATGGTGATGTCTATTGTGACATGTTAGAGGAGTGTGTTTATCCTCAGTTGGATGACATTGAGGTGGAGAAAGGTTTAGTTTACTTCCAACAAGATGGGGCGCCGCCACACTTCAGTTTGCGTGCGCGTGAGTCACTGGACGCTCGTTTCGGTAACAGGTGGATTGGAAGGGAAGGACCTATTCCATGGCCACCAAGGAGCCCTGATATGACTCCGTTGGACTTTTTCTTCTGGGGGCATATCAAGAATCTTGTTTATGCGGAGAAAATTCGAAATGTTAGCCATCTCAGGGAACGAATAGTGAATTGCGTGGCGTCCGTTCCCCCAGACATGCTCGCCAGGACATGGGAAGAGGTAGAATACCGTTTCGACGTGTGCCGTGCCACTAACGGAGCTCACATTGAACTTTACTAAGTTGTTAAAAAATCTTGAAAATGTAAGCTTTCTAATCATGTATAAAACATGTATGTACGTTTTTTACTTTATTAAAATATTTTGTCTTAAAACCCCGGAGTTCTTTTATAGACACCCCGTATAATGGAAACATTCGTATCGAAGGTAACTTCAGGGAAAAAACTTCACAGTCAGGCAAGAGAAATAATTTGGCGAGTGAGCGTGTTCATGCTTAACGAAACTATTGAGCCAAACCTCATACCGTTAAAGAAAGGTATAGAAAGAACAGCGGCAGCTTGCGGAGTTTCGGTTGGAGTAGTGAAGAAAATTCGTAAAAAGAAGAAAGATCTTGACACCACGGATGATACAACGTGCTCATTTGCTACACCCAAGAGAAAGAAAAGAAGTAAAGGAACAACCGAAGGTGACTATCACATGCAAATGAACCATGAAAACTTTGTGACTTGGACAAAAAACACAGTTAATTCCCAACCTTCCACAAAATTCGGTCGTTGTCATTGACAATGCTTCTTATCACAACGTACAAGTAAATAAAGCTCCAAATTCAAACTCGAAAAAGGCTTATATGACTAAATGGTTGGATGAACATGGTCAGTTCACGCGGCAAGTGAACTGACTGAACTGGCAGGCAGGCAGTCGATATAGGACAATAAATATTACTGACAGTCGATGAGAGGTCCGACCGTCTATTCGCATCTATCCCGCTAGTCACAAGCGCGTGACCTTGAGCGTACGACTCTTCATTACTAAAACCTGAATTGTACGAACTAATAAAACTCCATAAGGACAGAAACAAAATTTTTGTTTTTGATAACCTCCTCCATCAATTCGGTCATTTAGTTCTTCGATTACCGCCATACCACCCGGACCTTAATCCAATCGAGATGATTTGGGGGATAGTTAAAAACTTTGTAGCCCAGAAAAATGTTACCAATAAAATAGCCGATACAATTCAGTTGTGTAAAAATAGAATGGATGCTATATCTGTAGAAGAGTGGAAAAAAGTTTGTGATAAGGTAATAAAGTGGAAAATGAGTATTTGGAGAAGGAAAACGTAATAGATGACGCAACCGAAAGTTTTATAATAAACATCGGTGATTCTGAGACCAGCGATAGTGAAGAGGACAGTGACGCCAGTGATGTGGAGGAACTCGCCGCTCCATTGTAAAAAAGTACTGTAAGTATTAAAGAATATTATTTTAATGCCAAAAAGTTCAATGCAATCATTATACTTGTTGTAATTGCTCAATATTAATAGTTAGTTAAACATAGAATACAAGTGAGTTAACACCGTTGTAAATAATACAGTTATTGCTACGGATAAAGTATATAATTGCAATAACAATTAAACCCACAATATTTGTAAGACTAATAAATTAGTTAAATTAACTTGGTTCTTTCGTAAAGGTATTTTTATTGCACAATAAACTAATTTATTGAATTAATACGGTATCAGTGAGCCAATGCGCCAACTACAGTTTCGGCAGAAACGTTCACTCATCACTTCATATGCTACTACAGGCTAAACTAAACTTCCAATAAAAAAATGATAAATTACAAAAAAAAAATATATTCATCTATTTTCACACAACTTTCTCGCTGACAAGTTTTGTCTGACAAAAAAAATTCTCGCTTACTACTTTTTTCTTGTCATTATAAACGCTATGTAAAACGTAAACAATAATCAAAATTATTTCGAAATTTTTTTAATATTTAAAAATGTAACCAATAGATTGCCAATATTAAGAGCTTTAATTTGACGCATCTTACAGAATTGTACGACAAAGAACAGCGTACAGGAGGTATAACGTACGATGCAATTTCATTTATTGCAATGGTAAACAGAGTGCAGCTTAACACACTTCCTTGCGGGATTCCATTTTCTTGAATAAGAGGATCAGAAAGAGTTTT
The DNA here is from genome assembly GCF_021130785.1 of Homalodisca vitripennis. Taxonomy (NCBI): domain Eukaryota; kingdom Metazoa; phylum Arthropoda; class Insecta; order Hemiptera; family Cicadellidae; genus Homalodisca; species Homalodisca vitripennis. Next base: position 514,371 of record NW_025776145.1, read on the forward strand.
CCCGAGTCTTACTTGGATGGTTCTGTCAGACAAAAAGCCATTTATGAATGCCACCATGTGACCACCAACACCCCAAGATATTAATTTATTTACAATACCCCTTCTCCATGCAGTGTCATAGGCTTTCGACAGGTCAAAGAAAACAGCAGCTAAGTGTTTTCCTTGTATAAAAGAGTTTAGGATGAACGTCTCCAAACACAACAGATGGTCAGCAGTAGACCTGCCCTGCCGAAATCCACACTGAGCAGTCGCCAGAAGATTGTTTTTTTCCAAATACCACACAAGCCTTCTATTGACCATTCTTTCAAGGACTTTGCAGAGGCAACTAGTAAGGGATATAGGCCGATAGCTACTTGGAGACGCTCTATCCTGGCCCGGTTTATGTAGAGCGATAATATGTGAACGACGCCAAGATGTAGGAAATACATTTTCTAAATAAATTCTGTTATATAACGTTAAAACGTCTTTCTTAATTTCCTCCGTCAGGTTCCGCAACATGGCATAATGTATATTGTCAGGACCTGGTGCGGAGTTTGTTGTGGCCTTAAGGGACAAATCGAGTTCATTTATGGTGAAGGGAAGGTTTAAAGGGGAGTCGTTATTTCGATTTAAACTAATAGGCAACCTTTACTGAGCAGCTTTAAAATGTTGAAAGTCGAGGCAATACGACGACGTCTTAGAAACTTGCTCAAAGTGAGCCGAAAACAAGTTTGCAACTGTTTGAGGATCTATCACTATATCACCGCGACGTTCTAGACCAATTATGGAAGGCGGAGAGGGCCTGCTGCAAACTGAACGTAGTTTTTTCCAAAGATCAGACGTAGGAGTAGTTCTCTTTATTTTATCAATATAGTCTAACCAGGACTGTCGCCGACTCAACCTGAAAACTTGCCTTGCCTTTGCTCTCGATCTTCTGTAATTTTCAAGATTTTGTGCCATAGGACGTCTGTTAAATACCTTGAGACATTTTCTCGGTCTTTTAGAGCCTTCGAACATTCCTCTGACCACCACGGAACTGCGTGACGACTTTGTTTCCCTGAGGACTTGGGAATGTTCAATTCGGCCGCTGAAATAAGAGCTGATGTAAATGATGCAGTTACTATTTCAATGTCAGTATTTTGAGTATTAATGGTTAGAGGGTTTAAGCTATTTCTAAATTCATTCCAATCCAATGAATTTTCCACCTTGGAGGCCTGTCGATTGCAGAAGGAAGCGATTGAAAGGCTGTGGTAATGGACGCATGGTCACTCCCTGACAGGTCGGGAAGAACGGACCAGGGGACCAAACACGGACTGCATATCGACAAATCAATTGCCGACCACACGCCGGTTCTAGGACACATGTAGGTGGCCGACCCGTCATTGAGTACGACCGTTTGCACCTCATCCCACAATCCCAAAAGCATGTTACCCCTCTGACTACAATGACTGGAACCCCAGGAACGATGATGTGCGTTGAAATCGCCAACAATCAAGAACGGAGAGGGAAGCTGATTGATTAGATCACGCAGATCGTCAAGGACCAGGTCGTAAGGTAGAGGTGGGATGTATATAGAGCAGATTGTCATTTTAATAGGAATATTTATTGTTATTGTAATTGCTTGTAGATTTGTGACGATGTTCAAGACTCTGGCGCTCAAACAAGAATCGCAACACCGCCACAGGCTATTTCTTGCTGGTGATCTAATCGAAAAGTGTCATAACCATTGATTTTAAGTGGTATGTGAGGAGCTAATTTGGTTTCTTGAATACAGATTATTTTGGGCCTTTTTGTATTTATAAGTAGTTTTAAATCCTCTAAATGACTTCTTAAACCATTAATATTCCATTGAATAAGCAAAGGAGGAGACTAGAAGATGAATTTGAGCAGAATGAAGATCCATACAACCCATCCTACTCTGCAGGACATTATTAGAAAGTATGTTTACCTTACTACAACTTTATCCTTCGTTTTCCAAAAGTTGCATTTTTAATCACTAAGGTACATTTTTCTCAGGAACTACTAAAGGTACAGGTCTGAAATTTGGCAAATATTTAGAATACATGTTTATACATCCTGGGATATGTAGATTTAAAAAAAATACTGATTAGTTTTTTTATATTAATTTGTTTATATTTATTTTTTTGAACAACTGTTGAACTTTATAAAAAAACTTTATATTAAAAAAAATAAGAAAGATATTAAAAAATCCAAATATCACAACTTGTGTAAGGATGTATTGTAAATGTCTACTAAATTTCAGACTAATATGTTTATTAGTTCTTGAGAAACATGTACTTATGTTAACATAGTAAGGTATAGGGATATTAAAAGTGGTCTGCTCCCCTAAATGCTGACCCTCCACTTGATGCCGACCCACCACCTCATGTTGTCCCACCACCTATTGCTGATCATGCAGCTAATGAACCCGATAGTCACACCTGGGCCTGCATCTGATACACGTCTCTGGATCCCACAATCTTGGTTCATTCGTCCTAAAAAAATCATTTATGGAACACACGCCCTGGGCCCATCAATGTGCGTAACCCGAGAAGAAACACTGTGGTTACAAAGAGGGATGTTGTGGAAGCTGCGAGAGAATCACTCAGACCCGTATCATGATTCCTTCATATGTTTGATGAAACAATGCTCAACAGTATTGTTGCAAACAACAATGATAAAATGATTCGTCTCAGAAATTTCTATTCAAAGAATACAATGAACACACTACAACCATTAAACCTTCAAGAGCCGAAAGCTTTTATTGGACTTTTGGTAAATTCAGCATGGAGTAAAGACTACCACCTAGCTGTAAGGGAGATGTTCGACAGTGAATGGAGTGGTTCTCACTACAAATGTTTAATGACTAGTGATCGATTTGAATTTATTCTGCTTTGTCTTCGATTTGACAACAAAACAACACGTTATGAGTGGAAAAGGATAGACCCTTTCGCACCGATCAGAGAGTTATGGGAATCTTTCACATTGAATTGTAAATCAAAGTATAGACCAGGCAATTATGTTACTGTTGATGAGCAACTACTGGCCTTTAGGGGAAATTGCCCTTTTAGGATGTACATACGGAACAAACCCGCAAAATATGGGTTAGATTGTGCTTTGCTGCGATACAACAACCAACTATATGGTTGATGGAGAACCTTATGTGGGGAAGGAAACGCCAACCGGAGGACAACCTGTAGCAGATTATTTTGTAAAGAAAGTGACCAGAAGCATCCATGGATCAAATCGAAGTGTGACCACAGACAATTGGTTCACGAACGTAAAGCTAGCAGATGAACTTTTAAACGATCCCTACAATTTGACAACTGTGGACACCATTCGTTTAAATAGGAAAGGTGTCCCACCTATCCTGTCATCAATGTTTCTCTTCGACAGGGAGAAAACAATTGTATCATTCAAGCCAAAGAGAAATAAAGTGGTAGTGCTTTTATCCACTATGCACTCTGGAACACCACTAAACAACAACACTAACAAACCAGAGATAATCCACACTTACAACGCGACCAAAGGGGCTGTGGATACTCAAGACAAGATGTGTGGAGACATGTCATGCAGCCGGAAAACTCGATGTTGACCTCTGTGCGTATTTTTTGGAATGTTGAATATTGCGTTTGTAAATTCTTATGTGATTTACTGCATGAACAATATTAGACTTGGTAACAAGCCTTTAAAAAGGAAGGCCTTTATGAAGCAGTTGTGTAAGGAGTTGACAGAGCCGCAGATGCGAGCACGTCTTGAGACACCCAACATGAGGAGACAAACTACATCACTCATATGTAACTATGTGAGGCGCTTGGCATTCCAACTACCCTAGACGCTCAAAGGCAAGCAGGATTCAGAAAAATGTGCTTTTACTGTCCACCAGCCATAAAGAAGGATGACAACAAGCTACTGTGTGCACTGTAATCACGCAATATGTGGACAACATCGAGCCATGTGCAGTCTAGAGTGTGACAACTAAAAGTGCCTGCTACAGGACAAAAAATGTATATTTTCTTTTATCCACCAAATCAATTAGACAATAGAAAAACTGTTTTATTTTACATAGCAACTATTTTATAACTCATGAATTGACTATTTATCTAGTTTGTTTGTAATAAATGTGTTTTACTTGATTTTTGGTTTTTTTAACCCTTACACTTCAGTTCAACTCATCATTATTGTATTCTTTATTATTCTACAAATGAGTTTTAGAAGAAATAAAAAAATTTTCTTGTAGATTAGAGGTTGTTAGGACATTATCATAATTATCACTAATTTTTTTAAGGGCATAAAACACGGCGGTTATCAATGCCCGTAGGGTTAACAGACACCTACACTTTAAAATATGGTGTCACGTTATCAGTGCAAGGAATAGACAGCGGATCGCTGTGTCAAGGAAAATTATCACATTGACAATAACAAAAACAACAGCAGTGAACAGAGGACTAAAACTAAATAACAAAAATAGCGGAGGGGCTGTAAAGGGGCCCAATAGTTAAAATATGTCAGATAAATAATAACGATAATAAATATAACAAATATCTAATGCTAAAACCAGGTAAGTTAGTGAAGGTAGGTTGTAAAGGGACCCACCCTAACTAATAACAAATAAATAGAAATAAGGCAAAAGACACGTTGGTCATCAATGCCAGTTACCTTACGTGACACCTACATATTAAGATAGTGGTGTCTCACACCTCACAAAAATTTCTAACTGTAAAGGAGCTTACCCTTGATTAAAACATAGAAATTTTCTAACAAAATTTAAAAGATTGCATTTAGGCGGTGCTAGTTAAGAGCCTTAAAACTAAATAACAACTCAGGGGTGAACTTTAACAGGGCTCACCCTTGCCTAAATCTAGCGGTTAAAACACGTTTACTAAAACTAATCAGGTAGGGGAGAGGGGGGCAACCTTTCAACATGGGGCACTTTTCAACAGTTTGAATTTCCCTCCTTTAGTAGTGCTCAGAGATTGGTCAATAGGTAAGCCAATAGCCTTTCATGATGTACAACAGTAGACATTAACTTTCCCTCCATTTATTTAAGTAGTTGCTGAGTTATTGAGTGTAGCATGTTTTAGGACCTCAAAAGTAAAAAGTTTATTCAGTTTTTGAACCTGCTTTTTCGACAGAAGTTGTTCAGTGAGGTAAGTGAGATTTATGCATCTAATGGCTTATTATTTCAACAGCGTTGAAAGGTACCCCAATCAATATTTCAGGTTGAATAATTATTAATATAAATGTATATGCACTATAAAACACTATCTTTGGTTGGCTTTCCACAGTTTTAACAACGTGTAACAATATTCAAGTTTTTAGGCTATAAATAGCACAGCTAGCCTAAATACAAAAGCCACCCTATCCATCAGGCAATTTTTTTGTAGTCTATGTTCAATTTGAATTAATATTGACAGAATGGCTATTAAGTCAAGTATACATTAGTAAGCCTACTAGCCTATAATGTAGAATACAACATTTTACAGTATATTATGACACTTAGCCTAATAGTTTTTCTCTCTTTCCAGATTATAAAATGGTGCGAACGTACAAGAAGAAGCGAAATAAACCAGAAGTTAGTGAAGAAGACATTGCCAAAGCAATGAAAGCAGTCCAAGATGGAATGTCATTGAGAGTAGCAGCAGATTTATATGGAATGCACTATTCCGCTCTATTTTATAGATTGAAAAAAGGTAAGGTAGACGTAGTCGATCCTAAGAATGATGAATCCAATAGGCCTGTAGCCAACACACCAAAATGCTACAGCTCTAAATACACAAGTCAACAAGTGTTCACTGCAGAGCAAGAAACCATACTTTCAAAATACATAATAAAATGCTCAGAACTGAACTATGGGTTAACCTACAGACAAGTTCGACAGCTTGCACATGATTATGCAAAAAACCTTGGATCAAAAATCCCAAATAGTTGGGAGGAAAACCGCATTGCTGGAACTGACTTGTTAAAGAGTTTCATGAAACGCCAACCAACTCTTACATTGAGAAAACCAGAAAATACTAGTTTGGCAAGAGCCACAGCTTTTAACAGAGAAAATGTTACTGAGTTTTTCAACAATTATGAGCGAGCCCTCAAGTCTGGACAATTTACCGCGGACAAAATCTATAATGTCGACGAGACAGGAGTATCAACAGTTGTCCAAGCTCCAAATGTTGTTGCTAAGCTAGGAGCTCGCCAAGTGGGCCAAGCGGTTTCAGGCGAGCGTGGTACCATGATTACTATGTGTATGATAATTAATGCTGTAGGAAATACAGTCCCACCAGTTTTTGTTTTCCCAAGAGCTAAATTTCATGACTCAATGCCGTTTGGTGCACCACCTTGAAGTTTAGGCTTGGCTAACAGTCCAAAAAGTGGATGGATGATTGGTCCTTTGTTTTTGGAAGTCCTCAAACACATCAAAAAGCATACTAACTGTTCTACAGACAACAAAATCATTGTAGTAATGGACAATCATGAAAGCCACTGTACACTTGATGCTGTGGTATATGCAAAGGATAATGATATGGTGTTAGTGACATTCCCTCCTCACTGTTCTCACCGGCTTCAGCCTTTGGATGTTGGAGTCTTGGGACCATTCAAATCTAAGTTGAAAGTAGCACAGAATGATTGGATGGTATCAAACCCAGGTAAGACCATCAGCATTCATATCCTAGCTGCATTGGCAAACACAGCATACGCTGCTTCATTTTCAAATAAAAACATAACTGCAGCCTTTGCAAAAACTGGTGTCTGGCCATTTAACCGTCTAGTTTTTAATGATGAAGATTATGTAGCATCCTCTGTCAATCACGTTCCTGAGAAAGCCGTTGATCAATCTCCTCCTCATATCGGGATCTGCACATTGGAAAGTCTCCCAAGTACGAGCAAGGAAAACCAGCAACTAAGCACGGCCAAGGAATACCACCAACCAAGCACAAGCAAGATAAATCAACAACCAAGTATGAGTAAGATCTGTACACCAACAAAAGTAGACAAAGAAATGTCTAAAGGAGGACTAACGCCTGAGGATTGGAAACCCTCAAAAGATTGGAAAAGAAAATTAAATTAGAAACTCTGAAAAGATTAGCAAAGAAAAGAAAACCAGCTCCGATTGTAGGGAAACTGAAAGCTAAACATAAGAAAAATTTATTTTTTGATTCATCAGACAGTGAAGACGTAGATGATGTTCCATTAAATGATGATTCGGAATGTGAAGACCTAGCACAACTTTTAAAAAACACAACTGATGAAATTGAGGAACAAATTGATTTTGAAAGGTGCCTAAGTGAGGAAACAGTGCTAGAAGTTAATGACTTCGTCCTCGTTCAATTTGCTACAAAGAAGAAAGTGGTTGTGTACGTGGGAAGTTTCTAAGAAAAAAAAGAAGATTCGTGGAAATTTTACTTCCCTGAAAAAGAGGACACGAGTAGCATTGATAGAAACGACATCAAAATGAAACTACCACAGCCAAACATCAGTGGAGGAACTGCTCGAGCTGTATCCGCGCTGACATTTTCAATAAATTTGTCTTCTATCAAAGAAAAGATTATGTAGGAAATGTAAAATCTAATTAAATGTGTTTTTTAGGGCTCAAGTTTTATAAACCTTTATTATGAAGTATCATAGAGATATGTTAATTTTCTCTTATCTTAGTTTGTAAAATAAAGTTTGTTTAAATAATATGTTTGAAATTATTTAAATTTTTTCATTTGTTGAAATGTACCCCACGATCTGTTGAAAACTGCCCCACCGGTGGGGTACATTTCAACACAGTGCAAGGTTCACTAAAAATTTTAAATTGAACCCTTTGTAAACTATTTATAGCTCTGGTAAAAATTGTGAGGATGCTTCTAATGTAGGTTTAGCCACAGGTGCTTGAAAGTTTAATTTTTATGGTAGTGTGGCTTTACAAAAAATTCAAAAACGAAAAATGTTGAAAGGTGCCCCCCTATCCCCTACTATAGGACTCATATTCTGGACATTAATTTGGTGCTCTCCAGAAAACCAAAGAGCTTTGTTAAAACATCTTCTTTGTCACCAAGCAACTCATCTACCCGGCCTGGCAAGCGATGTGCTCTCCTCTGCCCGGCCTAGAGGCGGCAGTCTATCAACACGTGACTGACGTTTAACTCCATGTTACACTCCGCACACTGCGGTGGATCACCACGACTCATGAGGAAACCGTGAGAGAGGCGAGTGTGTCCGATACGGAGTCGACACAGTACAATTTATCACTAAATTTAAATTACTATTAAAAAAAAAAACAAAACAAAAATGGAAAGTAGTCAAATTGACGATACATAAGTAATTCCGTGACAATAATTTGACTTCAGTAATCTAGGGTTGATCCGAACTTGAACTACGCATTTCCTAACCGATGCCAGTAGCGAAACAGGTCATATATTACCACTGACGACCTTTGAGAATCCACATCATTCCGAACTATCATGGTTCCTAACCAACGCCAGTTGGGGAACCAATCCAAATTTTCAATGACGAGACCGTTGGTATTTCACAATGATCAGAATTTACTTGCTTCATATCCAACGCCATTTGGAAACCCGATTCAACATTTCCACTGACGACCGTTGTGATCCCACAATCATCCGAACGAAAATTGTTCCTAACCAAAGCCAGTAGGGAACCCGAACCCAATTACCACTGACGACCGTTGGGATTCTACAATCATCCGAACTTTAACTATTTCCTAACCAGTTAGATCTGATAAAAAGGAATGTGAGATCCGAATGATTGTATACTGACATAAGACTGAGTCAATAGACTACCTTCCTGTACAATCCGTCCTTGCCTTCTATAACATTTCGGGAGTAAGTGACGATCACAAGAAGCGAACAATCAACAAACCTTGGTACGCTGAATTGTTATGAAACTTACCTTTTGTTAAGATAAATGTAAATGTAACCTCCTTAACCGGGTTGTATAAAGCAAAATTTTTGCCTCCATCGTTAAGCGTTACAGAACATTGCAGTAGTTGCCATTAGAATGAGTATAACGGAAATCCGTAATATGACTGGTTTTATTACAAGTCATTGTATATTCCAAAGCCACCTGAATAGAATAGGTATTCCGTTCAGGAAACAATGGCAGGAAATGTGATGAAGCTGACGAAACAGCTGAGCGTACTATTTGAATGTCCGGCATTACTGAGCGAGTGCTTAAGGTCCCTAGGTTTTCTTAGGCATTATTTTCTTTGTATATTTTCAGGACAGAATGTTCATTGTAAAGTTTGGAATTCCGTCCATAATTGCAGAAGACCTAAACCGTGTCCCTATCAAGAAGAGACAACTAAGAAGACCTGGATGAGGACGGCTTCAAATTTCTCACCGGCACTTTAGATCTGTGATCTACTTTGGTCTGGATACTCTTTTTTCTTTCTATTTTTCAGTTTCTTTCTTTCCTCTCTGTTTTGAAATCATTTCAGTTTCTGAATCGCAGAGCCAATGATTTTTGTCCAGATCACTGTGATTCTCTGGTACGACCTATTGTTTAATTGTCTTAACAATGTAGTTTCCATAGCTTTTCACCAGTGCATAATGTTAAGTAGTGCAGGCCGCTTAACCAGACATGCCATTGAGTATCTCCTAAACCGTGTCTTGCGAGGCGGCTCTACCTCATTTCCCTAAGGCTCAGGAAAAATTGCTACAATTGATTTTTGGACAATGAATGATGTGTTTTCCATCATAAGCTTCAATGCATTGTGGATAATTCCATTGAACTTCATCTTTTGCAACATTTCTCCACTCTTCTTCTGAGCTCGGTAACTGAAAACAGAAAAATTCCAAAAATTAACATTACTAAATAATTATGCAAATGTAATACACACCACTTTCCATGGCTCAGCTTCATGAGAACAATGAGTAACCATGAATGCACCTACATGTACATGATAAACCAGTCTTAGTGTTGTAGGTACAGATAGGAATTCTGCATGGAGCACCTAGTTGTAAAAACAAAATTTAAATACAATGAAAACCATAACACAACATGCAATACAGTATGTTTACGATTGTTACGAATGTCCAAATAGGAATACATGAAAAATTGTAATCCGGATATTCTTTTCGTTTTTGGCTTAGTAATTTAGTATCATCCTATAAACTTTAAATAGAAGATTTGAAACATAAGTACTACAATGGGACCACAAAGTTGCAATGTATTCTAAATTTCAAATAATTTGATTTTGATTTCATATATAATTTTATAATTAACTAGTAGGGTATCCCCACTGCTGCTATACCATTACTACTTCACTAATTAATTTATTGAAAAATTCATTCTGATGTACTCCCAAATTTGCAAATAATTTCCGTCTCCACCCTTGTTACTTGTATTCTTTTCAATTTCTTTGCACCACTTATCACCAAATGTGCAACAGTCACGAAAGTTGTACAATTGTACTAGCAAAACATGTATTACCAAACTCTTACTTATAGACCCTTCTCTGCACCACTAATCAACAAATGTGCAACAGTCACGAAAGTTGTACAATTGTATTAGCAAAACATGTATTACCAAACTCTTACTTATAGACCCTTCTCTGCACCACTTATCACCACATGTGCAACAACCACAACATTGTCCGACATGACTAAATGAACATGTTTGCTACATGTACATCAGCGCCTTAGGAATACCGACACTCACTCGCTTCTCGGTAGTGTCAATGTCATATAAACGTAGTATACTCATACATACTATAAGACAAGACAAGCATGTAAACAACTCACTAAAGACTGTACTAATAATTTATTTTATTATATCGAAGGGGCCGTAAAGGAGTCTACTTGATAGAGATAGTAGATTTATAATAATCATTCTAATACAACTAAATAACAATATAAAAAATTAACTCTAACTCAACAATTTATTAGACAATTTCTTTCATAAAATGGCTGAAACTCATTCAACTTACTTCATAAAAAAATAACAATCAATAATTAAAAAAAAAACTATAAACTAAATAATGGTCAACAACATTAACAACAAATAAATTTATTTAAACAATACAGGTAATCATATTTAATAAAGAGGTCTCTTTAAAAAAAAAAAGAAGTCTCTATATCACTGAATCGTCTTCAGATATAATTCTTTTAACGACACTAGCAGATTCGCGATTCGTCTGTGCCCTGAATAGTGACAACAGTCGACAAGCACATGCTGCACTGAAAGAAATAAAGAATCAAGAAATTTATTGACAATAAACATTCACAATTTTGAACCCCAACAAATTATAGATAACTTATCATTGCGTTGCCATCTAATATAAAGGCTTTCTAATTTTCAAAAAGAAAAACGTTGAACACGCTTTTAGCACTGGTGTTTGCAGCCATTACTAATGGAATATACAACGCCAAATATATATTATCAACATATGCTAGGTCCACGGTAATCTACAACAAATTTTATTAACATTTTTTACAATATATCAACACAATATGTTAACAAACATAACTGCTACATGCGCGTGTGTAGCACACACGCACACTTACACTTTATTCTGTTCAAATATAAATCCATCATCAATGTATAAGATAAAACGCTATTCAAAGCTACAGTTTTATGAAAACTACAATATAATCTATTTTTCCAAACCTAAAATTTTACTAGCCTATTCATCATTTCCCATTTCAAGCAGCCAATCAGATATATAAGTGTAGCAAAGTAAAAATGTTAAAAATATTACCAATTTTATAGGGCTTTGATTAAATATTTTTAGAATAATAAACAGTGAATTTTTTCCATAAGTATTACAAAATCTTGGCAGTTTATATTTATCTAATTTTCTTAATGTATAGCATGTTTTTACGTTTTCTGTTTGAACCCTTTAGGGAGTAATATAAAATATTACAAAATGAGTATGGCCGTTCTGGAATAAAATAGTTTAAAACAATATTGGACTAAAGATCCCCTATTACAAACATCTATCTCTTCAAAGATTTTTACCCAGAACAGATTTATTTTGCTTCTCCGCATGTTACATTTAGATGACAATTCTCTTGTTACTGGCGGAGACAAGTTGTACAAGATACGGACCGTAATTGAGACAGTGAGACGTAAGTTTTCTTCCAGTTTCTATCCCGGCCAAAATGTTGTGATTGACGAGAGCCTAATGTTATGGAAAGGAAAACTATGGAGATAGTGACTCATGTATCTTAGTGCATTCCTGCTGCATAGGCTGGGTTATCTTGATCCTCCTGCTGCTGATATATATCCTATAAACGTCTTTTAGCTGCCTCCCGCTTCTAGCGACACCTTTTCAGTCTCTTCCACCGCCTTTTGCGCCTTCCTTATGCGCATCCTGTCGAATCGCTTCATAACCTCAACACAGTTTTTGCCTGGCATTATACCTACTTTTTGAGTACTTCACATTTAACAATGTTTCCTTTGTTGAAACAGGCAATGGCTTCATAAACACCAAACTCAAGGGTCTTTTTCATAACTAAAGTCGATTTTGGAATACGCGACCACACCACACTGTTTAGCTCGGATTTTGGGTCTGTCCACGAAGACATTTCGCCAGCAGCGTGGAGTTAGCTAGGTCCTTGAAAATTTGTTTAACCTGTTCCATTACTACAGGGGCAATGTGGAAGTGTTCATTGTGGGCATAGGCTTCTTTCTTCTGGATAGCTTGTTGGTATTTGCACCACGTATCAGCAGTTTTCGGACACAAACTGTGCGCTGGTTCTTTATTTGTTGAAATGAGATGGAAATACTCCGCCCAAACAGCCCTCTTCATATTTTCCTTCTAATGGCCAGCCCATAGTATAATTAAATTTCATTTATAGCCTCAAGAGTCAACCTACCTTTCCCCCCAATAGTTTTATCATCAGGAAATGTAAACAACACAATTTACAAAGCAAATAACACAGAAACTTTGGTTATAACAGATGACAACAAATGAGAAAGAACCATATGACAGTAAAGACCAAACAGTGTTACCAACACAAGTATGTGTAGTTTATATTATTACAACTGTAGTATGTACCTGTATAAACATACGTCCCTCGCCCTGACGCCCCTGTCAGCGAAAAACACAGCGCAGACCATTACAAATCAATTAATTACATAAGTTTGCACTCGTCCAAATTGTATGTATGATATGTCAAATTACTCGTAAGATTCCAAAGAATACGAAAATGTCAAAAAATAAAAATTGTAATTTTGACCCAAAATGGACCCCGGACGCCCCTTAATAAACAGGTCTCTTTAAAAAAATGTAAAGAAGTCGAAGCATTACATTATAATCAGAAGAAATGAAGGATTCTGCTGGATAGAAGTCCTTGTGAGCCACCACGAGTGCTGTGTCATCTGCGTACATAAACAAATGTCCATAGAAATTTTGTTTTAAAAGACTGTTAACCCTACAAACACCGCCCACTTTACACAGAATATGTGATAGATTTGTATGAATTTGCAAGTCTTAGGAATAAATTTATTTAAAAATAATGTTACTTGCTTAGATATGTTGTTATAAATCAATTTCTTCAGTATTATACAGTGAATAATAAAAAAAATAGTACCTAACTGATATTAAGCTGATTTATTTGTAAAAAATAAACTAAAAATCTAAAAAAAGAAAACATTATGTTGTGTTATGCCCCTTAAAGTCAATACTAAAATTGTGTTTCCATGACAACCAACAAGCGCTTTAAATTCGAAATTTTGTCTACTTTAAAAAAATATATAGTTTTATATACCTACTTTAGTGTTGGAAACACAAAATTTTTATTCTGTTTGTTGAAAATGCATATACTTAAAATTGTCATAAATTTGTACGTCTAGCTGTATTCAAATATAGCTTTTTTACACCCTACACAATGAAATATTTTAATTTTAATACTTTATCTGTAGTCTCCATGCCTATTACAAAGTAGGTATTTACTTACTTTTTGGTTTATTTTTTAATTTTTTTACACTTACGAAGGCAAATAAACTTATGCCCACAAGGTTACACACGCATTTTTACACTAAACACTATTTTTGTTCACTACAGTCTATTTTATATACAATATTTACAATTTACACAAAACTGTTCTTTCACTCATCATCACTGCTGCCATCATCCAAAGGCATTTTCCTTTTTTTAGGAATGTAGTGCCCTCCAAAAATGTTCATGCTGTGAGTAGCACTGTGGGTGCACACCACAATTGCAGCCTGGACACCACCACACAGACCTCTTCCCACACACAGGGTACACTTTCATTTGCCTTACTCCTGGTAAATGAGCCAAAGAGTGATTTTCACTCTCTTGAGGCATGTCAGGTTGTTGAACTTCAGCTTTATCTAAAGTTGCTACAACTAATTTCATTCATGAATTTCCTTCTTGAAATAGGAGAGTCCGTGTTTTGGTTGTACAAAATGTATGCGTTCAACAAAGTCAAGTCTAGTAAATTGTAAAAGATTTTTTCCAATATTTTTGAGTGGTCGTTATACAAGAAAGATGGTATAAGGACTTGTCTTTAACATCAACGCCCCCCCATGAAGAGGTTATACTCATTTATAAGTAATGGTTTTTTTACTGGGGCACCTCCTCGCTGGCTTGCAACTTCCTTATCCTCGGCTTGCTTTTCCTTTATTGTCGGTACCCAACAAGTAAAATTGTCCTCTTCTAAAATATACACTTTCCTGGGCATTCAGATTAGTTTTAAGAATACTTATTGACAGATCTTTGGTGTTTTTCTTGACTGTTCCGGTAAGATAAGTATTTTTCTTTATATTTCATCAGCCAATGGTAATTTTGTATAAAAATTATCAGTAAATAAATGGTAATACTTATTTAGTAAATTACATTTAGTAAGGAGGGACGTGACAACTTTATGAGTAAACGGATGGTTTCCATCGGATAAAAAGTTCTTGGCACTGTATAAATCAGTGTGCAAAACATAGCCAGTTTTAGAATCGCAACACTTAACTTTTATATTTATTTTAATTCTGTGGCTTATAAGAAACCATAAAACATAACATTTACTACAATATAACTTTTCATCACTGTGAAACAAATATTTGAAGAGGAGCATGCACACATACTTTTGGTCTAGTCAGCCAGTGCCAGAACCAGACATCTTTTTTTTAGTGATAATATAGCAAATATAGCCTTTTCTCTTTCTTGTTAGTGGTTTATTAGGCCTACATATGTCTTCATAAATATATCATTCACCGACTACAAGTACCAGTATGGTAAGTTACTTTCATGTATAGCTACTAAATAGCTTGTGTAAACTTCAAACGCTGATTCCCGCAAATTTAAAATTTTTATATTTTTCACACAAAAGTTTTTATAAATCTTTAACTAAGTTATTAAAGTTAAAGCAGTGAAACTTTTACTACATATTATTTATAATGTTGTAAAACTTTTTGTGCATGGATATTATTATATGTTAAACAAGTTTATATATATAAAAAAAATAAAAATACTATTTATAAAAAAGTTTTAAAATGTTTTTGTAAAGCCATAAATTTAAAACTATTTGAGAAATAAACTTGAGCATGCACAAAAACTTAGTACTTGTCATGTTGTTAAAAATGAGGTCATAATAAACAATAATATTGGTTCATTAGTTATAAAGTTATAAGACATTCAATATCCCATATATTTTTCTAAAAACGACTCAAAAAATCCAAAAAGGAGGTAAAATATATATATATATATTTTAATATAACAGTGGCAATCATTATTCTAGAACCAAAAGAACCCAAATATATACATATTATAATCAATAAACATGTTTTAAAGAAAATCACTAGTTTCAGTAGGGAATCCCCTTAAGTTGAAGTAAGTGTCTCTAACTTCATAGAATATACAAAAATACTGGTTTTATTCAACAGCTGGTGAAATAAATATGTAAAGGCATGCGCATCAACGCCTGATGTGTTGACGTTATTTGTAGGGTTAACATATTATTAAATAGAATTGGGGCCAAACACTACCTTGTGGTACTCCTTGGTTAGAGACTCTGTATATTCATTGGCTATTTTAATAGAAAATTATCCATTTTCCAGGTAACTTACGAACTACTTTAAAATGTAGGCTTCAATTCCAATATTTTTTAATTCATCCAGCAGTATGGTCAAGAGAACGGCCACAACCACTGGCCGCCTTAGTTGCCAGCTGTCAGCTGAGTAATAAACAACTCTATTTGTCTTGGGGTCCAGTGAACCCCTATGTACCGTTTAACGTTGATTTTCCTCATTGTCTATGTTTTATTATATTGGTTGTAATATGTCTTATTTGTGAAATAACTTACATCATTTTTCTTATTGACCAAACACTATTTTTATTCAACAGCTAATCAATATTATAAAGGTCACAATTCATTTTCATAGTTCTAATCAATAGCCTAAATTTTGATTAGATGAACTAATGTTTTCATGGATGCTAATTAATTATAATGGAGCCTCAAGGCCTTTTCCAAATCTAAGTTAAAAATAGCCTAGGCTAGGGGACTTGACTAGAATTGAATGGGCAGATAATAATGCCTACCTAGTAGTCTATTAGTACCTTAGCAAACCCTAAAACTCAAAATTATATCTTTTAGTAGGCCAACTATTAAAACACTATTCTGTATAACCATGAAATAGAATCATTTTGAAATTAAGTATTTAGACATCGACTTTAGGTCAAACAATTCAATCCAACAAATTCTTACCTAAAGAAGCAGCGGCAGGTAGTCAAAATTGGAAATGTATAGTAAACTTCTTGAAGGTTTCAAAAATCTAATTTATATAAGTATTCAATATCAGACATGTTTCCAGTAAAGTAACAAAATAGACACATTAGTGATACATACATCACTTTGGGGCTGTCACTTTAATCGAATTTCTGAAAAGGAAATTCGAAACAACATTTGACCAACACCAACCAAGCAGCCATGGAATGGATCAGAAATTTGGATTCTATCTCGACTCGACTCGATAGAATTGTGGAATGGAGAGAATTGAACAGTATTGCCAACACTACACCAGGCCTGTTGCATAATAAAAATCAATCAAATTTAAATATGTACATGTAAAAATACTATGAAGTTTCCCACACTCATAGAGCATTAACATCGTAAATACTATTTGGATTTAATGCTATATTTGTGCTTTATCTCCAATCATTAGTACTCATATAGTCTAGGCGCTATTGGTACAAACACTTTGGGTGGTACCAACTTCACTTAAGATATTGACGGTTAGTGTTAGTATGTTCAGTATGTCCGTTAGTACTTCAACATTCATTGTTGAGCATTGTTAGTGCTCAACCAGTTTTAAATTATTATTCCAGAGCTCACTGCAGGCCTATATCTGTTAAGTTAAGAATATTAACAGTGGTAAATCTGTACATACTTTTTGCTTTGTTGCATGTTAAGAATAATTTTAGCAGCTTCACGCTTAACAAGCATGTACTTAATTATATTACTAGAAATAGAGATTTAATTAATAGACCACACACAAGATTGAGAAGATCTTGTATTCCTATGAGTTTGTTGGTATATCACTTTTTAACAAAACTACATTTAAGTGCCCAGAATGTCAGTGTAAAACGATTTAAGAAAGTCATGCATGACTAGCTTATTAAAAGACCTTTTTACACACTTGATGAATTTTACAGTTCTGACACTAGCATGTTAAAGTTTGAGGAGTTATAAGTTGCATGTGTATTTTAATTTTTAACTACACTATAGCTTATTTTTGATCATTTTTGCCTATGTTACCACTTTTAAAGTTTCATATCTGCATGTTACGTTCGCATGTAAAAATGTTAAGTTAAAAAAATGTCTTGGACTGGGTTGCATGTTTTGTTTTTTTTACATTGTTACTAATCTACTTGAATTTTTAACTTATATGTTTACTTTAAAAAAACACTTTTAACTTATTAACTATTGATTTTAGCTATAGTTTCGATTCAACGGTATTTTGCTTGTGATTTAACTATGTGTGGTTTAACTATTATGGAATTAGTGTAGGGTATGGTTGTGTTTGGAGGCTTTTCGTCGTTTGCACAAATTACAAATACTCACCAAGGGAATAGGAAGCATCGTTCTTTATTTGTTACAACAGCCATTACATTTCTTGGAGCTAGTCGGGCCAGGTCGACATCAGGAATGTTTACGTTTGTGCAAATTTAAAATACCCACAATCCGACGTGCGGTAAAATAGATTACCCACGTCGGGTTATGGGTATTATGGTTTTGCTCAATCTCCGGTGAACGTGTTTATTTCGGAAATTGAGTACTTTCGTTTACCCACAACGCGTTCTGGGTATTTCGCTTCGGCCAATGTCCGAACGATGTGGGTAATTCAAGTTGTTCACATCGCGAAGTGAGTAAAGATTTCGGACATTGTACGAATTCGAAGTTTGAGTGTAACATATATAAACAAATTAGAGATAGTGTTTTGCTTTTTTTCTTAGCTCTACCAACTCCACATTTTCATTTTTTTCATTAATAACTTAAACACCTAGATTTTATTTTTTTTAATTAAATGTGTCTTATCGGCTGTTCCCCAGACATTTACACAGTACCTAACAACTGACTCAACCAATGCCTTATATATTGTTATCTTTAATTTTCTGTCTAGTGTGTTGCCTATTTTTTACATTGATACTAAACAAAGTGTTAGTTTCTTTTGTAATTAATTAATGCGATTTTTCCATATTAACTTATTGTCTACCAGAACTCAGAATATTTATATTCTTCTGTTATTTAATAGTTTCACACATACACTCTATTGCTTTTAAATTATTATTCGTATGTAAAAAGTCACATCCGTGATATTTAATTTGTGAAATTTATGTTACTTCAAAACTTTGTATTTTAAAGTATGTGCATCATTCATGTTTTTTTCGCATTAAACAACGGGTCCTTTATTGTGAGCCCACTTTAATCAAAAATATGATTGGAGGGATTTCTGGGCTAAATTGTTTCTTTTGTCGTGGCGCCAGGACTATATCATCGGCATATGCCCAAATCTTACATTATTTTATAATCTAAAACATTTCCTTTATATAAACTATGATCATTAGCTAGCGGACCAAGGTGGCTGGCTACCTTGTGGTAGGTCACATATTTTAATTGTATTTAAACTGTTATATCCATCTACTTTTATTCTGAAGTGTATATATTTTTAAATATGGTTCAAACTAACTTAGCACTAATTCTGAATGAACAAATTAGGGTATCAAAATCCTCGACAAATCGTTATTATTGTATCTAGTATGTTTTAAAAGTGCTAGCATATAACGATATGTATCTAATGTATAGTTTATAAAAAACGTAAACTCTTTTAAGGCGTGCTCTGTGTTTTTTCCTCTTTGAAAATCAAATTAGGGTTCGTTTATTTTACTATTTTCGGTGATGTATTTATATCAATGGGTAGCCACACATTTCTCTATTATTTTTCAAGTGCTGGGAGTAATAATTAATTGCTATTGGGCCATAATTCTGTAAGGATGATTATAGTCTACAGGTAGTGCAGATACATATAAAATGACTATGCATTTATTTCTGGAAACAGTACTGTACTGTATAATGAAAAACCAACATCCAATTAAGTAAAACAAGTATTAGATTTATAAACAAGAACATGAAGAGGACCCTAAGGATTACTATAGTTCTATATTTAAAACCTAACAAAAACATTATACAGTTCGAATTATTTAATAATAATTTTTATTATGTAATTAATTAGTGAATTTAAAATGTTCCTCTTATAATGGAATAAGACATAGCTGCATTTGGAACCATTGTCAATAAATCTAAATTGTTACCGTAGGTATAAAGAAACTTTGATATTAAATTAATTTGATTTTCCATTTACAGGTGTAATGTATTTCACTTGTCTTTTCTCAAGTCCATTATGACCTGCGTTGCTTGGATGGCAAAATTATTTATTAGTCTAGTGTAAACAACACTGGCATACACTTGTACAAACCTTTCACTTTGCAACTACTACAAAGTAATAGTATTTTATAAAAAAAGTGAATAAACCACTGTTACCCTAGGTAGTTACTACTAAATGCCGTCCTAAAGAGATGGTACAGTAGTTGTTGTTCATTACTGTCTACTGTCACCTTAGTAACTTCTTTTATGGACTCCTGACTCTTTCCCCAAGCTGCGCAATAATAATAAGCGTGTAAGGATGAATTGCCTTATGAGATGCAATGCACCTTTCGATGAACTTGTTCAGTAATGAGGCTGGAGTTCCTGATGGTACTCTGGAAAAGAGCTGTGTGAACAGAATGCTGTAAAAATTCTAATTGCTATACAAAAAATTAGAATACATCTTTAATTACTCCAACTTGAAATCCAGTATTAACCACAGCATGCAAAAAATTTACACTTTTTCTGTTAAAGCTTCTGTATCTTATAACTTTCAGGCAGAAACTCAGTAATTAAACAATTGACACATTCTTCCTCATTCTATAAGTTGTTTATCAGTGAGATGCTGAAACTCATTATGAACGTCCATAAACATTGCCTCGATGCTGACTGAACTGAAAAGAAGTCTGAGCTGTGCTAAGCTCCACAAATATGAGGCAGTTACTACAGAAAAGTAGTAGCGTAGCTGTAAGTTTTATTCACAAGAATCTGTATCAAATACATAACAGGGCCCAGGAAATGCTACCCCTTAATAGCACACATTTCTTTCACTGCAAATGAAAAACACTGCTTCATAATCAGGGGAACAAAGCAAGCACTGCTTTTTATTAACTTAACCCATTGTTTTAACTATTACCGCAACAATATTATCGGTTAAAAATATATATACCTATGAAAGTGATATCCCCTAAAAACGTCTCTGTTTTGTTTTAAATATCAAACTTTCTCAGTAAGTTTTAAAATTATTGCGTTACAAACAATTACAATAAGATATTACTTCAGACATCAAGACAAAAGAATCTTTATTTAGTAAGACCTTGTAACTAACTGATCAAAGTTAGACAAAGGTAATCTAATCTGGTGCATCCTCCTTGATGAAGGGTAAATCTGGTTATGAGTTGTACATTTCATCTTCCAGACTAGCTTTGGAAATCATTGTACAGTTTCTTTTTACAATGAATCTATGATATTTTAGCTTGTGCCAATAGGGGATTGACTAGGAACTGTTTTGATCAATGGATACTATTTGATAGTCAAGCTGCTTTTAACCTCTACAGAATTTACTTCTAGGATGGTATGGAAATGCAAGACCCTAACTAGTCGTAATTCTACATCTTAACTGGGTTTCGGAACATGCTGGTTTTAAAGGAAATAAACTCATTGATGAATCGGCGAGAAATAGCTCAAAAGCTTAGTGGTAGAGTTTCTTGGGACAATCATTTGGTAGTAACACTGACACCCAGTTCATAAACTGGCTGGGGAAACTAAACAAAGGCCTTTTTATGCAGATTATTTTCTCTCATTACTAGACACGGTCAATTCAGGAAATACTTGCATACTTTAGGACTCACTACTAAAGATCCTAGACTAGGTAATTAGCCGGAGGAGACTGATAAACACATTATTTTTTATTGTGAGAGGCTAGAAATTAAGAGTAGAACCCTGTTTGGAACCTCGCAGCCGGTATCAATATTGAGCAGAAACTACTGGATTTTTTCATTGACGAATCAGCGAGAAATGACTCAAAAGCTTAGTGGTAGAGTTTCTTGGGACAATCATTTGGTATGGGCACAGACACCCAGTTCATAAATAATACGGGTATTTTTCAAAAAGAGTAAGCCTATGGTATACAGCAAAATTGTTTCTGTGCCTAGTGTTATATGAGTGAACATCATTTTGGTATTCAAGGTTTTGTGTTTTAATATACACTGCACACTCATAGACATACAAACATTGTACTGTTAGAATATTTAAATCAATTAAAAAATATCTACAGTGAGTCAAAGGCGGTAAACCTGACTGCTCTTTTTTGCAAGGTAAAAATCTGTTTTATATTTATTGTTTTGCCACCCCAGAGGATGGTTGAATAAGATATGTGTGACTCAAGCAGGCAGTGGTATACGCTTTTGACTAGGTCTAAGTTATTGAGTCCAGAAAGACACCTAAGAACAAAGGTGCCTTGGGATAATTTTCCAGCGACTTTTTCCAACTGCCTGCCCCAGTCCATACCATCGTTCAACACCACTCCTAGCAGCTCAGATGACTCTGAGATATCCACTTCAGTGTCACCAATAAACAAGGATGGAGTCCAAAAGTTTATTGAAATTTTCATTTGTTTGGTTTGGATGCAAATGCATTTTGTTTTTTCGGGGTTCGTTTTAAGACTGTTTTTTGAAAAAAATTGGACTAGTACAAAATTTCTAATTCCAGAATTTCACAATCCCTATTTTTGGTGACGAGTGGTATCATCTGCAAACATGTAAAGGTTTTCTTTTGGAATTTGATTTGTGATATCATTTATGTAGATAAAAAAAAAGGGGGGACCAAGAATTGATCCCAGCGGAACTCCGTTTAGGATCAATTCTGGCTTAGACTGAACGGTCTTGATTTTGGATTTTGTTTTGTGCATAATTTCGACTACCTGATACCTGTTTGACAGGTATGAGGCAAGCCAATCTCTGGCATAATTTTGAACGCCCAGAGCCGTAAGTTTGCCAATAAGAATTTCAGCATTGACACAATCAAA
The DNA here is from genome assembly GCF_021130785.1 of Homalodisca vitripennis. Classification (NCBI taxonomy): domain Eukaryota; kingdom Metazoa; phylum Arthropoda; class Insecta; order Hemiptera; family Cicadellidae; genus Homalodisca; species Homalodisca vitripennis. The sequence goes on from NW_025776145.1 coordinate 536,976, forward strand.
GGCCTTCGAGAGATCTGCAAAGCAAGCCATTACAATCTCACAAGCCTCCATTGCCCCAATGACACAATTCACAAAATCAATAAGAGCCAATTTGGTTGATTTTGATTTTCTGAAACCATACTGTCTCTCCACCAGAAGCTTATTTGCCTCAAGGTAGTCAATCAGCTGGTTACAGATGGTTTTTTCAATGAATTTTGAGACCACTGGTAGAGCGATATTGGACGATAATTACACACATCCATAACATCCCCCTTCTTAAAACGAGGCTTGACCTTGGCAATCTTGCAAGCGTTTGGGAAGGTGCAGCTACTAATTGATTTATTTACAAGATCCACCAGTGGTCGAGTAATTTCTTCCTGACTGAATTTGAGTGCCTTCATACAGAGGCCATCATTTCCAGAGGAAGCCTTTGGACTGAAGTTGACAAAGAGTTGTTTTATAGTTTTTTCATCAATTAATTTAAAACTGTCAAGTTTGAGGTTGTTTTCTACTTGGGCATGAACATGTACATCATGATTGACTTGTAGATCATCTTTAATTTCATTTGCAATGTTGATAAAAAATTTATTAAAGTGCTCACATATTTGAATTGGATTGTGTATTTGTTTATTTTGATTTATGATGCACATGTTTTCAGAATTTGTTTTGCTTTTTCCTCTTATACCATTAACTATATTCCATGACTCTTTTGGTTTGTTATCAGATTCCTCAATCCTATTGTTGTACCACTTAGCTTTTTCAGTTTTAAGATTATCCCTGTATCTTTTAAGAGCAGCATTGTATCTTAATTTATTTTCTTCAGACTTAACGTTTTTCCACAAGCTGTATCAAGCTGTCATCTCATTCTTCAATCTTAAAACATCATTACTTTGCCACTTAATTTGTTGAGTTTCTCTTTCATAGACTTCTTTTACTGGGCTGGGCTTTTACTGGTATATTATAGTGATACAAAAATGTCTCAATGAATGATTCATATTTTTTGTTTACATCTGTCTCTCTGTCAAAACCAGTCCAACTTTCACCTGTATAGCCTTTAATTCCATTAAATTGTTTTGGTTGAGCTTTCTAATAGTCTTTTAAATTTTCAGATTTTATGGTTTATATCGAATTTTAAAACAATTCCATGATGACCAGATATAAAAGGTTCAATAGCTGTACAGTTGCAGTTTTCTAGGCTGGTGATAAAATTATCAATGCATGTAGCTGAGTGTTCAGTTTCTCTAGTGGCCTCATTAATTGTGGTGACTAAGCCAAAACTTTTAATAATATTATTGAAATCGATTGTGTTATTGTTTGGCTCCAAGAGATTAATATTAAAATCACCTCCAATAATTACCTCAGTTTTCCCACCACCTAGATGTAGGTTTCTCAAGTAACTTGTGAGATTTGCTTTAAAAATGTCTATATCCCCATCCAGGCTTCTATACAGTGCACCTATAATACAAATTTTACCATCAATTGACGCTTTAATTTCACAGCACTCAAAGTTTTTTCTTTCTGATATTTTGTTTCCAATTTCAAGAATTTTGATTACTTTTTCACTGGTTTGATTGTTTCTAAAAACAGCTGTACCTCCCATTTTCATGTCATGTCTGCTAAAATTATTTAGAAGTTTGCAATTTTGGATTTGTATCACTTGAATTTTGTCATCATCAAGTCCGTGTTGGGCCTAGCCTCCCAACATTCTCCTCAGTGACACAATTTGTCCCCCCGACCAACACAAGATAATCCGAGACCTTGGCCTTGCCAGTCACCGCCCCCGCTCTGTCAACCATGGAAGTGGAAGCATCACCAGGCTTCATATGATCCTGATGTAAGACCGGAATTTTATTCATAAGCTCAGGGGTGGCCCGAGATAGAAACAACCTGTACAAGGCCTTATTTCAGTGTACCCCCAATCCACCAACACTCAACCACTCTAGCATTTTATGACCCATCCATAACAGTAATTTCTTCTTACTATTTTTGTTTTTGTAGTAAATATACCCTCCATAATTACCTGAACTCCAAACTTCCTAATAATTATACCTAGTTTTAGTATATGCATTTTTTATGAGTCGAAAGTGTACCGTAAGTTGATAGTGTATTCAATTACACATCATACACTGAGGTCGATTAACTCATATTTTATGAGGAATGGGTTGATTATTGGCTGTTTTGAGTATTATGTATTAAACATGCAGTATGTCGGAAAGTGTGGACCAAAGCTTCTAAGAATAGGTAAACGGATTTTATCATCCAGAAGCTGAACAAAAATAATACAGGGGTTTTAACTATTATATGTGTTCATCGCCTGATTAATAAAATTAATGAAGCTATGTCCTATTCTTCTAAGTAATAATGGATAAGGTGAACTAATGAAATTTCCAAATTAAGATATTTTAATGAATCAGGTAATAAATAAATAATGCAAGGTTTTAAATGTCTAATTTTATTAATGCATATTTCGATGACATTTGCAAACATGTTTACAACAAAAAGTAATTGGGTTCTAATCCAAGAACTAACCATAAGAATCCAAATTACTACAATCAATATAAAATTTCAAAGTATCACTATAATATGACATGCTGAAGGGACCAGAGCTTTGTTCTGTCTCACGGTCACTAATTAATATAGGTGAATCACTCACATATGCTGTTAAACAGCATTAGGTAGTTTGACTTTATTTCTCTGGTTTTGAATTCCTTAACTTCAACACCGAGGATAGGCTGCTATTGGGAACAGAACAGGGCAGTCATACTGAATTATCAGCAAACTCTACTTTCAATTTTTAGAGCGGGAGAGGAAAATAGTGCCTGTAACAAAAGAGCTTAACAGAATCTTCACTTTATTAATACTGTGGAAGGGAATTAACTCTCGCTATAAATGTAACTGTAGATTGAAATCTATTTTTATATTGTATATTTTAATGGCAAATGTTTCCCTCCCTAAACAGCATACAGTGTGGGGGCAAGGGTGCACAGACCTAGAGCTCCGAGTAGGTTGACCGTGATTTGCTAATCCCGAATTATTGACAATGCAGGACTGCAGCTGTGACAATCTTATAAGAATCTTGAATTCTTACTACTTTCATTTGAATCTATTCCAATTGCATTCAATCTCTATGTTACATACAGTGCCATATTTACATATGTTCCTTATTTATTATGGTTGTCAGTTAAGTTTGCATGAAGATCACCGTTGCATTTTTGTTTTTTTATATGTAATATCTTAATGTTTGTTATGAATGCAAGTTCTCTTGTGCCTTTATTTACTCTATGGGGTAAATGATTATTATATTTAAACTGACAGTTGCCCGTGGCTTCACACACAATTTCCTGTTGGAAAACAGTACACTATATTCACATATTCTTTTTCTATCACATTCTAAACATTCCTGAGATAATTGATAGTCGTTCTTTTGTAAGCCTCTTGGGCGCCGGTTTGTACCATATTTCCTGCCTCTATCTTTTGTGGTTTTTGGTAGGTGTTGAAAAGTTATTCAGTACAATTAATTTATATGGATCAATCTCTATAAACTAATTAGGTTATAAAGAATAAAATTCAGTCTGTTAAAATTAATTTTCTGTCTAAGATATTTCCAGTATTATTGTGGAGTTTGCCTTGTGCTACAATCAAGAAAATGTATCAACGAAAACCAATTTTGATCATAAAGCATCTTCTTTCGGCTCTTTTCATTTACCTTTAATGTAACCAAATTTGATTACCTTACGTGCAAACATTCACGGCTTTGTACAATGAGGTGGCTTTTATATCAGTGTTTAATAGTATTTTCATTGTATTAGATAGTTTATTGATTATTGTTGGTGCAATGTAAATTTAAAATTAGGCAATAACTTCTTCTATGCAATCTGCATTACATTACTGATCAAGCACTTTACAATAATAATTTTCTAAATTGTAAGTAAACAAATGTTTCTACCTCTTCGATGAACTTCAGCTGAAAGTATTAACAGCTGTTAAGTATCAGTTCACTTTGTATTATGTGTCGTAGCGCAGTCTGCCGGATCGAAGGTAAAACATTTCAAAATCAACAACAGTTTATAAATAAAATATTGATTAAATAAACAATTTAAATTGGACTGAGTTGTAAATCTAAACCATTCTAGAATTCCATTGAAAACACACACAAAATTTCATAAAAATCGGTCCAGTCGTTTAGGAGGAGTTCAGTCACATACACACGAACACAAGAAATATATATATATATATATAGATTATGTTTACATTTTGACATAATGTTTGAAAAAGTGCATTCCAATTGTATCATACGGTACTTTGCTGAAATCCATCTACCCCATGGAACTGAAGGCCATTACTCTCACTGTTTTCTTTAAATTCCATCTTTAAGAAAACTCTTGAATAGACTGCATGTTAAGACATCATTGAGCGTTACTAAATTATTTCTTCATCACAGTAATAGTAGTTATTTGCTGGTATATATTGGCATTCTAACCTTTTCTTCTGTCAATTAAATAACATTGTTGCTCATAACCCTTCAGTATTGTAGAAGGATATGGTATGACTGACTGTATACCTGCAGATTCCTGTATGTGGGTCAAAATCCCAGTGAAAAAGGAAATATTTTATTAGACCCATATATAATGTTGACATTCTGATTAATAAAAAGTTTGTGCCAGAGAATCAAATAACTTAATTGAGCAGCACTCATATGATGCATTTAAGCAGTGAATGGGAATAAGTGATTTTTTTTATTTAACTTTATTATAGAATTAATTGTATTGCAGTAATTAGATTTCTCTATTTTTATAGGAAATTTTACTATACAGTCTCCAATGCAAGACACAATTAACAAATAGTACACATCAATACAGTCGCGTAGTGAGGATTTTGGCGCCATGGAGCGATTCAGTCGCTGGCGCCCCTTCCCCAACTTTTACCTACATGATCAATCAGTGCCGACAGATCACCTCACTACCGTAACAAACGTTTCTTGGCCATCATTTCATCAGCAATGTGAGGCGTCTTTGACCAAACATCATTTTTTTAATAATAACTTACAGTCTATTCTTTATAAAGTTTTGTTCCTTGTAAGAGACCTAGTTTATGTGTATAGCAATATGTATTTAAATCTCCATTCAATTCCATAGGGTTTGGAATGAGGTACAAATTTCAATATATTTAATAAATATGTATTGAAAACCCTAAGTTAAATTTGAGCACATTATCTAAAACGTGAACATAGTAGTTAAGTAGTTACAAAACCAACTCGCATATTACTATCTTAACTAATCTTCTTTCGTGACTTCATGCTAGCAAACTGTGTTATTGTGTCGTCCAAGTTGATGTGCCTGGCTCTGCTGCGCTCTATAGATATGGTTGCCAAGGCACTCAGACGTTCTTGGGACATGGTGCTGCGAAGATAGTTTCTTTATCAGTTTAAGTTTTGAAAATGATCTCTCTGCACTTGCAGTTGTAACAGGTAGTGTCAAAAAAAATCAAAAAAGCATTCACAACATCTGGAAAGCTGGAACCAACTTGAGCACGCACTATTAAAGTATCTGCAAGATCCCTTATACTTTTGAGTTTTTCCACGCGACTTACAAAACAAGTTGTTAGCCTTACAAGCTGTGGACCTAAGTTAAGGGAGAAGTCATCTTGGTAGTTTAATATCAAAATTTTGCTTCATTCTAAGATTTCTTCATCACTTGCTCCAACTAAAAAAGAAGGCTTCAGACATTGAAAACTACTAGTAATGTGAGTAACAGCCTCAAAACGCTCTGTCAGCTGTGTTGTGATTATGTCAAGGCTACGGTTGAACACCTCAACCCGGAAACGTTTCTCATTGTCTTTAATAGGGTCATCAACTTGCACTTCATCAAACATTCTTGTCTTCTTTTTTGTTCTTGAGTCAATGAAATGTGGTACAACTTTCCATTGCAAACAAAGCTTAGTTGCATCTGCTTTAACTTTTTGCCACTCATTCATAAGTTTGTTAATTTTTGTTTTGAGATTTACGAGCATTTTTGTTACGTGTTCCAAGTCTTCTTCGGTACTTTGAAGTTTTTTTAGAAATTATGTCCATAGTTTCAAGCAACACACTTTCAATAACTATCAATATTACTGTAGGAAACTGCTCAAAATATTTCAAAAGTGATTTAGCTTGGTTTACTTCTTCTTGGTCTTTACCTTCTAACGTTAGGAAAGTCAGTACTTTCATTATGTCAAAATAACCACATCGAAGAGCGTCGACGGCTTGATTTCTTGAAGTCCACCTTGTTGGACACACTTTCTTTAAGGTTTTTTTGTAACATAGCCGACTTAGTCAACAGTGCCCATCTTGATATAGTTTTAAAAAAATACATAAAGACTTTGAACCTTATCAAAAAAGGTTCTGATTTCAGGAATGTTTGATACTGAATCGTTGATTACCAAGTTAAGGGTATGAGCACAACAGTGAATATACTTAGCTGCAGGATTTTTTTTGTTTTATTCTTGCTTGAAGGCCTGAATATATACCACTCATATTAGCGGCTCCATCGTAGCCTTGCCCTTGAACTTAAGATATATCTGAAAACTTTTCTATGATATTGAAAACAACATTTGATAAGTATTCTGATTTCTGACTTTCCACTTCCAAAAAGCCCCCGAACGCTTCTTCTATGACTAGTTGTACTGGCCTGTCGCCTTCGTCAGTTTTTATCTTTATATAACGAAACACTGTACTCAGCTGGTCGGTTTTCGCTATATCTTGAGTTGTATCAAAGATAATAGAGACATAGGGACTTTTATCATTTCTTCCTTGATTTCTTTTTTTATCTCTTTGGAAATCAGGTTGATCAGCTCATTTTGAATCTGAGGACTAAGGTAGTTAACACTACGTTTTGGTAACTTAATTAAATCTGCAAGGACCTGGTCGTATCTTGCTAGCATATGTATTATCTCAAGGAAATTTCCTTTCGATTTAGTTGCATCTTCATCGTCATTACACAATCTGTGCTCTCTCAGTGGTAAGTCGTTTGTAGCTAACGTAATAATGACGTCCACCACTCGCCTTAAAACTTGTCTCCAGTAATCAGTGGCTTTTTTAATCTCCTCCAGATTCTCACTATCAACGGTTAGGCCTAACTGCCAGCGATAGTATATTTCACACGCACTTGCATGACTTTGCGAATCTTCTTCATGGTCTTTTATGTTTCGACCTAAATGTGCAAAATCAGACGTACCTTTCGAAAATCCCACATCAGTATAGGCCATATTGAAAAGCCAGCATGGCTGACAATAGCACACATTGAGGATGTTTGAATACCATAACCAATTACGTTTTATTCTCAGTTGGTTTTCTTTATTCTTTTGAAAATACCATTTCTCGTCAAATCCCCTATTTTTATTTCTCCCTTCTGATTCTTTTGGAAATGGCCCTTTAGGCTGATGAGGGCCTAATTTTATTATTTGCCGTTTTTTGTTCGGCTGTAAGAGTGTTTTTAAAATTACCCTTATCAGAAGAACTTATAACAGCTGTTACATTTTCTTTAAGGTTCAACTCGCAATAGGTACCTTCAGCTATAACTAGGCCTACCTTAGAAAAAGGTTCCTGAAGAAGGACGTGGTCATCTGCATCTTCAGGTAAGCCTACAGGTGTTTGCTCCAAGTCCTCATCGCTTGTAGGTACTTGTGAGCTATAAGTGGGTTCTTGAGAAACTGCAACTACTGAAGTGTCCCTCGAAAAGTAGTTAAATAACTTCTTTACTTTCTTAAGTTCAAGATTTTCTGCGTGACCTTTCTCTAACCTTCGTTTCCGATACTCAGCACCACTTAGTTTTTTTGACATTATATACCAAAGGTAATAAATCAACACCACACAAATCACATCACAACAAAATAAATAATATAATCAATACTTTGCACTAACGCTAAATCTCCAATCACTACGCAAAGGTAAATTGAAGTAAGTCAATCACTCGGTGGGTCTGTACGGACGCCTTTTGTCTCAGCCAAGGTCAATGACAGACTGACTGACACAAAGACACTGCGCGGGCGTGATGCGCATGGAAGAGGCTGCTTCCCGCAATTTTCTCGTCCGCCCCGCCGCCGCCCCCCTATCGCCCCCGCCCTGGAGCAGTCGCTCCACTCGCTCCTCTGTCGCTACGCCACTGCATCAATACTTTTTAAAGCTTATGATGTCTTCATGGACACTTCATACATAAGAAATTATTACGATGGTTTTGATAGCGGTTTATATAACACTGTTATATCTCAAATATGGAAAAAGATGAGCCCTTTAGCTATAATTAATAAAACCAAACCTTTAGCCCACTGAAACACTAAGGCTAGTGACACTTTACACATATTTATCACTGTATTCAGAATGTGGCGACTCATTTTTAAGGTGCTCACCATTTGCTGTAAATGGAGTCAGTCACCAATTCGAATGTGTCTAGGAGTATCTAGCAGTTGCGGCAACACATGCTCACCGTGATTTATGGAAGGTGTCACATTTAGCTTTTATGTCACAACAAATTGATCCTAATTTATCAAAAGTAAAACTAGAATATTAGGATTATTACTTAAAAGTTGCAATGTCTATTAATTAATTTAATGCTGTGTGCCCTAAGACCCAGCTGTAGAATGACTGGAATGACTAAGTTTTATCCCATAAGAACAGTATGTCAAATGTTAAGGCCACATTTTTTGTCTTAGAGTTATGGGAGTCTCATTTTAAAGTTATGATTAATACTTGTATGTATCCAAATGCTTTTTAGTGTTGTTGGCAAAGTGTATTATACATTTTGAGTATTCAAACGGTAAACGACAAAATATTTTAAGATTAATTCTAAATAATGAATAAAAATATTGAAAAGTCTAAAAAGGATTGGGTGTGTTAAGTTATCTTTCGATAGAAAAATCTCCCATCAAATGAAATAAATCAAAGTCCAAGAGGACTTTACAATCCGCCGGCTCTGTTTTCGACTTTTTAAGTAAGTAAGTTTCACAGCAAATCTGGATCACTGAAGGAAGATATCTTTCCTACTGATGCAGATGTGTACAGAGCAGAAAAGCATGTGTTTGTGAAACATATGGTCAGATGTGACATCTCTAAAGCAACATTTAGTCGCCTCATAACTCAGTCACAGCAACAAAATGTGTAATGTGTCACTGCCTAAGTAGTAAATGGAAACGTCTGCAGATATTCCTTTCTTGTACTGAGGAATTCTTAGTAGAATTTTCTAAAGGGAATGAAAATGCCAACCTTCTAGTTCTGCTCAGAGGCGGTATGTAAACAATAAGCTAGCTGGCTACCTCAATTAAAAAACAGCAAAAATTGTCCTTCCATTTTTTTCCACTCTGAACTTCAACTGTTCAAAGCAAGGTATGTATTGGATTTCTTAAAAACACTAAAGCATATATATCAAAATAATATTTATTGAATAACAAATAAAGACACCGTACATATATCTGACCAGAACTACATTATATAAAAGAAACATATACACAACTGATTGTCTTTTTTAACATCAACTGATGTGTGATGTTATCTTTTTCCAATATTATTACTTCAGTAATAACGAATTCCGAGTCCAACATTTTGAACAGCCTCTTTTAAGTCTCTTACTTGTTCATATTCATCGATATTATTTTTTTTGAAGCCAGTGATGCCAAATTTCGATATTCTCTCACCCCAGAGTCTTGTGTCAGTGAGCTTTAAAAGAGCTGTTGAAAGTTTGTTTTTTAATTCACCTGCAACATAATACAAAAGGCTAAGTTTACTTTTACAACTCTTAACTAAAGTGCTTTTACATCATTGCAACACAACAGAAAATCACAGTTCTTAATTATTTCTTTCTCGATTAAGACAAAGTATGTTTAATGTGTTATCAGAATCAGAATTATCTTTATTTATAATCATCAAGATTACAAATGGTGTCAACATTTAAACAATTACAATGGCCTTTTATTCTGAGGTGGCTGGGTCAGTTCTGGAATGTTCCTTGTAGGAATTCCTCGAGAGAATAGAAAGGTCTGTCCAATAGCCATTTCTTCAACGCTGCTTTCAGTGAGGAGCTTCTCTTGTGTTGCAGTTCTTGTGGTAGCCTATTGAAGAATTTCCTGCCGATGTACGATGGTTTAGATTCATACAACTTCATGTGGTGTGCTGGGAGGTTGTACAGTGCACCATTTCTGGTATTGTGACTGTGAATGTCTCTATTTCTTGGCAGGTATTCTCCATCGACATGTAACACGACTTCTAATATGTACATGGAAACAACTGTCATAATTTTTAGATTAATGAAAGCATTTCTACAACTTTCCATGTGTTGTAGGTCTGCCAGGACTCTGACTGCTTTCTTCTGGATGATCAGAATTCTTTTTAGATTTGTTGCTGATGTGGCACCCCACACTTCAATGCCATATCTCAGCTGGCTTTCAAAAAAAGAGAAGTAGGCAGTTCTAGCAGTGTTTGTGTTGCTAAGGGATTTTATTTGTTTGATCATAAACATGCTGGTGTTAAGTTTTTTGCAGAGATAATCTATATGTGGTGTCCAGGTCATCTTCTCATCAATTGTCAGTCCCAAGAACTTAACACTTGTCTCCATTTGTACTTCCGGTATAACTTTGACTTCAGATGCTCGTCTTCCAAATGCTATCTGGCTGGTTTTGTTTGGGTTTGCAACCAAGTCATTTCCATTGCAGTACTGGTATGCCATGTTTAGAGCAACATAGCATGACACTGCTAGGTCGTCTGGTGATTGTCCATTCAGCAGAAGCGTTGTATCGTCAGCATACATTAAAGGGGAGCAGAAATCGCCTAGGTACTGTGGCATGTCGTTAACAAACAAGATGAAAAGTGCTGGTCCTAGAACCGACCCTTGAGGCACTCCTCTTTGAACTGGGAGAGGTTTCGATCGTATTTCCTCTGTGATTCCTCTGTGTGTGTGCTTCAGTTCTACTAGCTGTTGTCGGCTCTTGAGGTAACTTTGAAACCATTTGTTAGCAGTTTCACTTACTCCCATGTGTTTTTTAATGATGAGTTCATGACTGAGGCAATCAAACGCCTTACTCAGGTCGAGTAGAATTGCTGTTGAGAAATTACCTGCCTCCAAGTTGTCAACAATGGTTTCAGTTAGCTTTACCATCGCTGTGATTGTAGATTTTCCTGTAGTGAAACCATGCTGACAGTCACTGAGAAGGTAGTTTATGGAGCAGTGATCGAGCAGTCTCCTTAACACAATCTTTTCACAGACTTTAGATAAAGTTGAAATAAGCGAGATCGGTCTGTAATTGCTTACCTCAGACTTTTCACCATGTTTAAACTTGGGATAGATCTTTGAGATTTTCAGTCTTGAGGGAAACTTTCCTTCTTTGAAAGATTTGTTAAAGATAGTGACAAGGGGGAAGGTAAGCTCGTCCACACAGTGTTTCAGCATTTTGGAGGAGATCTCATCTATGCCAGCAGAGTTTTTTTCGGCTTTAATTCAGAGATGATTGCCCTGACTTCTGATGTGTCTGTATATGTGATGGCGTTTAGTTTTTTTATTGGCTCATGGACTATGGGTTGAATTACTTTTCTCTCAGAGTCTGGGATTCTACTTAGAGTTTCTTCAGCTGTATTTATGAAGTATGTGTTAAAGCAATCAGCAACTTTTTTGGGACAGGATGATAATTCTCCATTTATTTGGAGTTTGAGCTCTGAAGTGCTTTTCTTTTTATTTCGAGCGTTATTTATCACTTCCCATGTGGCCTTTGATTTGTTTACTGCCCTTTCTATGTATTTAGCGGATGCCTGTTGTCTAAGTAGCTTGAGTCTTTGATCATAGGTTCTCTTTTTTACATTTGCCTCTTCTTTTTCGGATTGATTCCCTGTCACTTCATATCGTCTTTGATATTTTAAATAGTCTTCTTTTAGTCTGAGTGCTTCCTTGTCTGAGAAGTGTTTTGGCTTGTGTTTTCTTTTAGATCTCTTGTTCTTCCTGGGGCATGCCGAGTCCAAGGCTTTTGTGAGGATGAAGTTAAACTCATTGTATGCTTCCTCTGTGGTAGGAGCTTTGACTACATCCTGCCATGTTTCCCTAGAAGCTGCAATTTCAGTTCATCCAGGTTTTCTAATTGCAAGCTCCTACACACCTTGGTAGGTTGTTTAGCAGGGAGTTCTGTAAGGATTGTACAAATTTGTGTGGTGTGGTCTGAAAGTCCGGCTTCTATTACTTTGCTTGTGATTTTCTCTTCCGTTATGTTGGTGCAAATACAGTCTATTGATGTACTTGATAGCATAGTTATCCTTGTAGGTGGTAGGTTCAATCTACGTATGTTGTGAGATGCTAGTATTTAATTTAGTTTGATCATTTTCCTGTTCGGTTTGAGAATGTCTATATTGATATCCCCCATAATAAGTGTTTGGGAATTTTCTATTTTGGTAGTGTCAATAGCGCTGGAGAGTTTATTCAGTGCCTCATCTATATTTGCATCTGGTGGTCTGTATATACCCAAGATATTAAGGTGTGTCCTATTCCGTTTTATTTTGATCAACGACATTTCACACAGAAGTTCTTCACAGTGCTGTGATATATCTATTGGTTCTGTGTACTCTACAAGATTTTCAGCCACAAATATTGCTACTCCCCCTTTTCTATGGTGTTTTCTGCTGAAATGTGATTTAAGGCAGTACCCTGGTAATAGTTCTACATTTTCAATTTGGTCCGATTTGAGTCCATGTTCACTTAGAATTACTATACTTGGTGTATGTGTTACAGTCTCTATAAAATGTATCAATCTGTTGGCCTTGTTGGAAACTTCTTGAATGCTTTGATGAATGATTGTTATGCTATGGTTTGGTTCAGTGTTTTTTCCCTGGTTCTTTTCTTGGGGCTTGTTACTAAAAAAGACCTTCCATCCTGAGAGTAGGTGTTGTTCAGCCCTGCCATTTGTGTTGAGCAGATATTTTTAATGCTTTTCTCAAAAAAATCTTCAATTGTTTCAGTTGGTTCAAGTTTTGTCGCCGTGATTGGAGGGGATATTGTAACCTTAAATTTGTGGTCACTTTTTTTATCAAGACCGATACTTTGTTCTCTTAGTTGCTGTTGTAGTGATAATTCTTGTTTTTTATTATACTGTGTGTTATCTTCTTTGTTATCCCTACTTTTTGCCATCTGGAGTGAGACACTGAAGAGATTCTGTTTTCTAGATGGTGATTTGGTGAGCCTGTGTGGAAGGGGGCTTGACAGACAGTTTATTTTTTTATGATGTTTTATTCTGAAGGTTCCAGTATTGCGATTAATGGTGGTGTGAGGTGTCAGTGATGTGTTCGGGAGAGGCTCCATGTGTGTTGCTGATTTTTCCTGTAGAACATTAACCGTCCTAGCATCTGTCAGTTCCTCTCAATTACAATACTCTGGTCTCCATTCAGCTGACTTGGGTTGACAAGTCAGTATTGTTTTGTGGGACAGTTCAGGCTGAGACTTGGATCTGGTACATTTGGGTTGTAAGTTATGGATGAGCTTAAATTGTGACACACTGTCAGATGTGAGGTAAGGCTTAAAGCTGTCTAGAACAGTTCTAATATAAGTCTTGATTGCGTTGTCATACTCCATTAACCTAAGTTCCAGTGTTCCATTTACATGTTTTAAATTTTGAACTGATGAGTTTAGGAGTTGTAGTTCTTCTTTTTGGGCTAAAATGTTATGCTTGAGCTTGTCTGACTGCTTGTTTGTCTCCTTAACTGTTACTTCCAGGTGTTGTATTTTTTCTTTTAAGGCCTCGTTTACAGAGGACAGCTCCTTTATTTGATCTGAATATGTTGTCATGTCTGCCTCAGCTTGTTTAATAAGATCTTCATTCAGTTCACGCTCTTGTTCAAGCTTATTTCGGAGAGATGATAATTCGTTGTGCAGATTATCATTTTCATCTTTGAGTTCTTTTACTACCTCATTTACTATATTGAGATTGTCTTCGAGTTTAAGTTCATGTTGGGATTTTTCTTGTCTAGTTTCGTGTAACTGTTGTTTCAGATAGTTGTTCTCATTTAATAATGCATTTCCTAGTTCTGCAGCTAGCGTTAATGATTGATTTAGGTCTAAATCTTCTTCTAATGACAGGTCTTGTATTTTTGTTTTCAGGTTTTCAATATTTGCTGCGTTGTCATCAGATTTACAAGTGTCACATATCCATGATTGTATGTCACTGGCTGTGAGATTTTTGAATTTTTGAAAATGCCTTTACAATACTGGAAATTCAACCTATATATAGCTTATTATATATAATTGTTTTAAGAATATTCCAAATAATAATAATAAATTATCTTCATTAAAATTTCCTTACTTTCAAAAATATTTCATTGTTTGAATATTCTTGATAAGAATTTTTTATAACTTTGCACTATGTCATCATGTATGTGTGAAAGGTTTATATAAATTCCAAATGATACAAAAGGAACTCAATTTTATAATTATTAAAAATATATAGTTTTAGCTCTTTTACTTAAAATGTTTAATTTTTTTAGCAATTTTTGAACTTCAACACAATCCACCAACATTGTATTTTCAGAAGTTCGTACAATTATTTTACAACACTGAAATTCAACCTACATATGACTTATTATGTATCATTGTTTTCAGGAAAACTAAAGAAAAAATAGTATTATTATTGTTGCTATAGTTTTTTTATTCACACAAAATTTAACTAGAACAAGCCTGATAAGGATGTTGGTTCCAATTCAGCTAAGTTCTCTCAAATCACTAGATTTGTTCCTAAAACTAAGTGTGACTTCATCAGCCATATTACTAATAACCAAAACAAAATATAAAGTAAAAATAAATCAATTAGTCAGACACCAAAACAACAGACAACAGACATAACTATAAGATAGTTGGTCCGGTCAACTGGTCACAGTCAAAATAGTTGCTTGCACAAGATGTTTCTTCTAACCATACAAAGAGGAATAAAGTTTTATTTATTGAGTAATAATATACCTTAATTGGTAGCTCGATTATTCTGCATCAATTGATGCATTGATTATTCCATCGATTGATATTCGATTTTTAACCCAAACATCCCAAGTACGCAAATAATAACAGATTTCTGAAACGTCTGCTTACTGCCGTATATATATGACAGTGCCAGTACACGAGTGGCCTAACTGTTTTTTGCCAGTTAGAGGGTTAACTAGTCCACATGTGTATATTTAGTTGTTTATTAATTATTTAGAGATTAATGTACACTGATGATAGTTGAATACCAAAACACGTGTATGGCAATAAAATAATTATCAAAAGGGTTTTAGTTGACTATTCATCATACTAATATAAAGATAAGCCTGTAATGTGGAGAAAATAACATAAGAGATATATCTAGTAAATATATATATTTTTTTTCTGGTGACACTATATAAACAAAATGGCATTGGTTAGTTGTCCAAAACTGGTGAACTGTTAGAATAGTCCAAGCACCAAGAGCCAATTTGCATTGTAATCACAACCTTGGTTTTCTAGAAATCAATAAAGAAATTTTCCCTAAGGGAGACATTGATTGGTAATTATGCTGGTGACAGTCGAAATGGAATGGTATAAAAATGGTTCAGATATGAAATGTTAATGTTTTCTCTGATTATATTCTTCTTGGTTTGATAAATTTAAACCACTTATCAGGTACATAAATAAATGTTAAATTTTTGTTTTTATATAGATCCTTAAGGTGGTAGCATTCAATCTATTTATCTAGTTGTCTAAACGGTGATATAAACTATTGTGTCTACTAGTTGGTTTAAAGTATATCAAGCTAAGAAAAATATAATCTGAGAAAACAATTATTCAATTAACCCTTTCAACACCCTCCCATTTTGACCTATGCTAAAACTAGCACGGTTGACCAACAATTACTTTTTTAGGAAAAATAGTTGAATTGTCATAAGGAAAAACCAGGTTATATTTAAATTGGCTCTCAACTCCTGACCTACCATTTACTACCATAACATTTGGCCAATAATAATATGATCTTATTCACGAGATAAACCTTTTTTTTAATTTTTCTTATGACACAAAACACATTGAGTATTAATGTCTGTTTTTCTAGTGATACCTACTCATTATTATGTGGACATCAACTTTAGTATTGCCAGAATTTTACAGAGACTACTTTTCAGGAATCTGAAGAGCTCCACTAAACTATAATTCTATGTTTGAAGTTTGTTTTTGATGATGGAAGGTGATACAAAATATCAGTAACACTGCGTTTTGAGATCTGCAATCTGATCTCTTCTTCATTTAAATAACTAATCTAACACATAATTACAAACTAGGTTAAAATAAATAAATCATACCAGAGCTTTGTGACACATGTAAGTCAGCGTGATTTTATTTCCTGCAGAATATGGACTCAAAAATATGTGTTCTTATGAGAAAAAATAGATGTGACACCTTTTCAGAGCTACATAATGTGCAAAAGCCTATCTCTTAAGTTTTGCATTAAAGTTTTAAAAGAGAACGTTAGTCTGCTGTTGCCCATGCATTAGAGGCTCACTAGGTTAAAATAAACAAATCATCCCAGACAGTTGTGACATAAATCAGGAATCACAACCACCATGCTGTGGGTCAACTTCACTAACTCTAAAACATGCACAAAAAACTAAACACAACACTAATTATTCAAACTTAACTACAGAATACAGGTCACAATAGATCTGCATTTGTCGACCAACCACCAACGATGAGTCCTGACTTACGCGTCACAACGCTCTGGGATGATTTGTTTATTTGAACCTAGTTTGTAATTATATGTTAGGTCAGTTATTTACCTGACGAAGAGATCAGATTGCAGATCTCAAAACATAGTGATACTGATTTTTTGTATCACAACGATGGCAAATGTCCGGAAAAACTATAATTGTCATTTCCCAGTAAATGTTGGGTAAAGAGTAGTAGTCCCACTGCATTTTATGCGGTTCTGTCTGCCAACTCGTTGCCAGGGATTCCTGCATGCCTGGGTACCCACATTAGAATGATCTCGATATTTCTTGTAGACAAAACTTGTATTCAGTGCCGCGGTTACAAGTCAAATCCGGTACCAAACTCGCTTTTTGACTCGTCTGTGTATCACAGGATCTCCATTTAATCAATTCTTCACAGAACATACTACTTAGGGCCCTTCCTGACATATTTAGTTTATTAAATTTCTGTAATCATGTTTCATTGTTTGTACTTTCAATAGACCATGAGGGTTTATCAATGCTGTAACTTTACTGTACTGTGAGCTCTTGAATTCCAAGTTACGTAAACATTGCTTATGCTCTAGTACAAAAGGGGGCAGGAGCATTCATTCTTAAAACATATTTATCTTTTAGTATAGATTGAAACACTAGCTCATAAGCATGCTGCACGGTCTACACTTTAGGGTAAACCAGAAGTTCGTCCTCAATGAATCGTGGTTGTGACAGAGGGCGGTTCTCTGTACTCAGCCATCAAACTAACCACAAGGTTGAAGCGGAAAGCATTGGTAGCCAGTCTAATGGCAGAGTGATGTATATCAAGCATTTTTCTGTAATCAAGACACAAATGAACAAATGCTTTATAAAAGCGAAGCACACATGTCCTATCTGCGCCCCACCTAGTTACTGTTATAGCTCTCAACAAGTCAATTCGCGATAAACATTTTGCTCTTAGGTCTTTCAAATTTGACACTCAGTTAAGAGTGCTATCTAGTGTAATCTCTAAGAATATCACAAGAGAATAGTATCTACCTGGAAGTCTCGAGTTGACTACAATAGGGTAGGGAGGCAGAGGACCTAAGCTCTCCAGTACAAAGAGATCCTTGCCCCTGTCTTGTAGGTGAACCTTGTTGTAAGCTAGAGTGTTGGAGTCCACAGCCGCTGCTTCAGCCTGCTTCTGAAGCACCATTTGGACTGAGGCCAGGTGAGATCCAGACTCTGAACACACAATAACTCATAAATGCTTCTGTTTAAATTAAAGATCACTTCATCGTATTATACATTATACAAAGCTTGATCAGCTCCTCAACTGTTTACTACAATACGGCCATCATATGTTCAAGAACTCAATAGAACTCTGAGGAAGATGATGATATGATGGGGGGTTAATGTCAAAAACGGATAATTATGAAAATATGTATCACTACCAAGGATTATTCATATTGTGTCATGAGTAACTTTGATCCTAGACCTGATAGAGTTGTGTGTTGGACTCAGTATGCATTCCTCCAGATAAGCTTCTGGGATGGGGAAATGGAGACTGAAGAAACATGTAGGACAAATTTATCTTCAAGTTCCCGATTATTCCTCTTACAATACCAAATATTGGTACAATAATGAATACATTTCTTAATAAGTCTTTGTACTCAGAATTAAACTTATGTAATTGTTCTCTTAGCTCGCCAGGCCACTATGGGTGACATGGCTGTTCTTTTGTTAGGTCGATAATTAAAGACCATGCCCTTGGTCTATATTTATAAATAAATCTATATTTTACAACAAGTATCTAATATCACAGTAATCATTATATTTGTCATTTCATTGCCCGAATTTCAATGCCATTGTAGTTGCATCTATATATATAAAAATGAATGTTTGTATGTTTGTCCTTTATGGAATCGTTAACTATTGGACCGATCATGATGAAAATTTGTACGTATATGTATTTTTCCACGGAGAAGGTTTATAAGCTATGCCCATCCCTTTCCCGATTCAGGATTCCGCCCCACTGGTTACAGAAATACCCATAAGAAATGCATTGCAGCAAACATATGTTAACGTCTTTTCAAATTTTTAATCAGCTGTTCTTTGTAAACATATATTACACTTATAGTTTTAAAGCATAGAGTAAGCTTAAGAGAAACGACAAATTTTGTTTAAACTGTTTTTGCAATCACTGTTAAACATAGACTTTACTATCCAGATAATACAATTCAAATTTGACGTAAAAATTCACCTTTAACTGCAATATTTATTTAATATAAACCATGCTCATGCTTGATCAGAAGAGTAATGCAGATATCATAATTACTATCTTACGTTGGCTACAAATATAAAGAATGTTATAAAATCAACCTTAGTTGTTTTTTTTGACAGAAGTATGGTTCTCAAAACTCCGTGTGTACATATTCTCTCGATCGGGACAACAAAGCAAGCTCAATCGTGGCATCGGAGATATAACTAATTTAATCTAAAATTTATTATAGTAAAAAAAAAAATTTACTAAGTAATATAAGGACTTCGGTTCTTAAGATTTGCGTGCGAAGCCGTGGGTAACAGCTAGATAGAGGCAGGAATATGGTACATACCTTCATAATACGCCCAAGAGGCTCACGATGGAACGACTATCAATTATCTCAGCAATGTTTAGAATGTGATAGAAAAAGAATAAGTGAATATAGTGTACTGTTTTCAACGGGAAATTGCGTGCGAAGCCGCGGGCAACTTTTGCAAAAAATTATTGAAATGCGCAGCAAAGCGCGCCGGGCCCGCTAGTAGTGTATAAAATATAATTTTATTTCATTATTAGTGCATTTATATGTAATGCAAAAATCCAAAAATTGATATAAATCTGTATTTTGATGACATTATGGTGAATCGTCACATATGGCGGATTACAGTGATGAAGATAACAAAGACATTCAGGACTGAATGATGAAGGTGAACTAATAAGTGATCATGGACATTGATTGTTCAGAAGATGGGACATTTTGAAGTGGCAATAGAAGAAGATAAGGACTCTGAGAATTTATTCCAACACCATGTTGAGGCTGAGGCAAACACAGCAAAGAAGTCAACAGACATCACCAACCATTCTATAGAAATCATATGACTAGAGACCTTGGAATCAGGATGACGTACATTTTAATAAATTTAAATATTGGCAGATTTAAACCCCCTTCAGCATTTGACAGAGTATATTTTTTACTCTTTTACTCACTGACCAACTTATTAAAACTATTTAAAAACAAATGCATTTACTTAAGATAAAACAACAAAAAAATACACAGAATAAATACATGTGGAAAACAAAGATTGCTGTATGAGGACCTGAGTTTTAAAGCTTTTATTGATATAATAACTAATATGGGAGTTGATGAAAAAGCAGATATTAAGGACTGTTTTTAAATGACTGTTTGTGAAATACCCACTTTCAAAAATATTAAAAATATTTTTCAAGGGAAAGATTTTTGCAAATATTTTGGTTCCTTCATTAACAATCTGACTACTAAGTGGACATAGTCTAATGTTAGCACACCTACCACACAACGCTCCTGTAACCATTGATAGTGAAAGTGTTAATTCTTACTACAGACAGGATGTTACTTGTAGTCATACCCTGTTCTGCTAAAGTTAAAAGTATTGTTACCTATATAGACAAAAAATTTAGCTAGTATTACTGTCCATCCAACATAAAAAGTACAGTTGGGTTTAAGGAAAGAGTCATATGGTATATAACTAAAATAAACCTGAAAAAATTGGGGAATCAAAATATGTGTACGAGGGTACAAATGGTTATGTTTGTGTTATTGTATCCTATATGGATAAACCTACTACTACCACTCTTGTAAGATCTGATCTATTAGTAAGTAGTCACATAGTTCTAACCTTAGATGACGGGCTTCGTCAACATTATGGTAACATTGAAAGTAGACATGTTTTCACTGACAGAATGTACACAAGTAAAGAATTGGCTGAAGCAGTCCATGACTGAAAATGCACAGTACTGATAATGTCTTGAAAAGCCAAAGAGGAGTAACTTTGATTTTAAAGGAAGATCATCAAAGAATTAGTGAACAGGTACAGAAAAGATGACAAGATTTTTGTTGTTCAGTATAAAGAGAAGAGGGACATTATTGTTCTTACTACCCTCTAGGATACAGAAACCTGAAAAATGAGTTTTGTCAACAAATGTTAGGAAAAAGATAATCAAACACCTAGTGTCTAGCTTCAGAAATACACAGAAAAGAGGAAGAACGGTTGATGTTGATGTGAATGAGGCATAAAGATTAGATGGGGAAACTTCTTATCATGTACCCAATGTAAGGGTTTCAGAAAAAGGACCGTTTCATAAAAGTTATAGTCAAGAGGACACTGTAAACATTAAACACTTTTACAACATTACAATTAACTATATAATTATTGAAGATGTGCCTTTTTAACCCTTTCAGTGCCACATTTATTTTTGGAATGTTAGTCAACAATGCCAAGAGTATTTTTGAAGGTGTTATCCAAAAGGACCGAGCCATTCACTTTACTACAGGCCTAAAATTACACACACAGTTTGGTTATATCATATTATAAACAAACATAAACATAACTACAAAATTCTAACAGAGCACTTGCCAAAACAGCAAACAGACAACAAAGCATCTTGGCTATGATTTCATTGACGACCGGCCAGCTCGATCGTAAACTTTTGTCATTGTTACTAATATTGATAAGCTGTGTTTGTGCACTATATAACATGATTAACAGAAAGTATGATTATTTTAAATGTGAATTGATATAAAATACATGTAAAAATATAATGTTTTTATTCCTTAGTTTTGAAGTTGCTTAGTTGCTCAGATAAAGTGTAAAAAGTTTGAAATGTGTCCTGAGTACGCAATACAAATATTGCAAAAACTAAAGTGCATATGGATGTTTGCTAATTATATCTTTAAAATGAGATATCTCACATAATTTTACTACTAAAAATAAAGTAGTAGTATTTGAAGTATAACATTGTTATAGAAATAAAATCAAGAGGGCTTCCAATACAGCAGAATCATAAGCTTTGTAATCAAACCATACACTTGAGTTAAAACGGATGTTCTAACCCCAAATTGTTTAGTAATCTAGTGAAAATTTCATTGGTTGACATATATAAATTGACACATTGCAACTTAGACAGACAGCTACAACATAAACTACTCTATAATACTTTACCATTTGTAAGTAGATACCGAAAAATTAAGATATCAACATAATGGATAACATGGATTGTCTAATTATTCATTGTATTTTTATGATAATATTAACAATATGATCAATCAAATGATTTACTACATAGTATAATACATCATAAGAATCAGAAAATTAATATAAAAAGCAATTACATGGATTTTATTATTCTTTTATATAGATTACTCACAGTTGTTAGTTAGATGTCCCAATTCAAATATTGTCTTTAGAAGAGTTTATCGTGCCAAGTAAATTGATAAATAAAGCAATATTTTAATTTCACATTCTCTATGTCCAATCATATTATATTAACACATTCACAACAACGTGTACTCCATCGGGTTACACACCGGGCTTTCGTAAAGCACGTTGAGCTTTATGATGGGGTACACATTGCTAAGCATATCCTTATTGCATTTTTATTATTTGCTTGTCTTGATGGTTCGTTAAATTTGATCCTGCGCTTAAATAAATACCTCAGACTATTGTGTACCCCGTTGGGCGCACGATTGGTTAATTTTTAAGGTAAATTAATTTTTTAGGTAATCCTTGGGGTACACGAAAAAACATTTAAAAAACATATTGAAATACTTTTTTGTGCAAAATTGTGAAGCCTACATAATTTGCTCATAATACTTAGATGTTGAATGTAAAAAAAGATTATGGCTTTTTGCCATTATTATTGAAAAATTTAACTGCAAATAAAAAAAGTTCGGAAATAAGCCGTCGTTGTGAACGTGTTTAAATTAATTTTTTCCGGAAAAAGTACGAAACAATTGTACAAATTTATTTATTGTGTGAATTTTTCTTTGTCATCAAGGTTACCTATAAGACCAATATAAGAATGTTTGCTAATGATCAATCAAATCCCAAGGAGTGACATGTACCACCATCTAACTCAGTGTCGCTTATACAAAAACGAAGCATTATGCAAAATTTCAAATCTAGAAATCAGTTCGTTCTTGAAATATCGTGTGGCAGAAATGACGTGTTTCCAGGCCAACTAGTTACAGGCTTTGATAACGCTCAGTCTATATAAAAAACGTTACAGAAGCTGTAAATTAAAGAAAACTAATCATAAGAAGCCGCATTAGTCTACTAGAGCAAACATAAAATACGAGTATATCATACTTATGGCGTTTCCGAAGAAAGTAGCATTTTCACCCAACTGTCGTAAAGTTTTCAACACTATGGTTGAGCCACTGAGGGATTCATCGTCTGAGTAGGCCCACCGACAACCTCGCAGGTCCAGAAAACTCTTTCACATGCTTTCTGCAAACAGCCAACATATATAACGTAATTTATTAGAAAAATCTCAGTTCGAGCTAACCTTTTTAAACAAAACTTATGATAAGATCATATATGACATAGGTAGCCGATATAATTGAGCCCTCTGGATAAAAGAGGCAGTGTCAGGAACAAATCAGACTGATACTACTGTGTAACATACATTGTTGTTGGCCTAATACGGAGTAAGTTATAATAAACAAAACACTTGCTTGCAGATGTAAAACTTTGTGCTTACATCCTAAAAAGAAAGTGAAGTGGAGACAAATTGTTAATTGTAGTTTAAAATTTTATTTTTAATTAAGTAAAACTATTGTTTTATTTTAGTAGTTGTTTAATTACTTTATTGAGTACATATTCACTCCAATGAATGTACCTGAGCTTGCTAAGGTTTTGAATCTGGCTTTGACGATTTGACAAAGTAATTTTTGCGAGTTTAAAACATATTAAACTATTCAGAAATTTGCGTATTTCTTTTATAAGGATGAAAATGTCATGTTTTATTTGATTAATCTGTGTAGTTGTACTACTTATTAATTTGACAGGTTAATTACACCAAATTAAAAAATCACATTACTATACATTAATTACTGGACAGCGTTTGCAAGACATTTGTATGGGATTACTACCAGCTTTGTACTATTAATACTTATCTTATAGTCCCTTAGAACAGAGTATTTACATACAAGATGGGTTAAAAGTTCCACAAAAATGAAATATTTCTTCAGGAACGAACTCATAAAGAAAAAAGTTTGATCCATTCAATTTTATTGGGTTCACTTAGGGTGTTCAATACGGAAACCCATACTTTTTGCCACAGAATAGAATAGAATAATCTTTATTGCACATATTCTTGGAGAACAGGGCAAAAGTCATGTTTATGTTACAATTGGTGTATGAGTTAGTGTTTGTCAAAAATTGTGTGTTCTACATTGAACAAATTCTTGGATGGTGTAAATTGGTCGCTCCAGTAGCCAGTTTCTTAAGGAGGCTTTGAAGTTCTTTTCTGGCAGTCTTCTTAGGGATTCAGGTAGAATGTTGAAGAACATTGCTCCTTGATAAGAAGGTTTCCTCTCAAATAAGCTGAGATGATGTTGATTTAGGAGAAAGTTGCTCCTGTGTCTGGTGTTATAGGAGTGTCCGTCTCCAGTTCTTGCTTGCCCTGATTTGATTGTATAGAGGATTGTCTCTTGGATGTACAGTCCTACTACAGTCAGAATTCTCAGTTCTTTGAAGGCTGTTCGGCATGTGTCAAGTGGTCCTAGTCCTTTTAGAGCTCTAATTGTCCTTTTTTGTAGAACCAGCACCCTTTGGAGATTTGAGATTGTCGTGCCTCCCACAGGCTATCAGGCCGTATCTCAAGTGAGATTCAAACAACGAGTAGTATGCTGTCATAGCTACATCAGTGTTGCTGATTTGTGCAATTCTTATTGCGTAAAGACTGCCATTTAGTTTTTGACAGAGCTGGTTGATGTGTGGTTCCCAAGATAAATTTCGGTCCAAGGTGAGTCCTAAATATTTTCAGAATTCTATTGTAGTTACTTCTGGGAGACCATGATAGTTATTTTGAGTAGCTGTAAAAATTAGTTGTTGGGTTTCTGATTTATTTAAAACCAAATCATTTAGGTTGCAATATTGTTTAGCCATATTGAAAGCTACAAAGGAGTCAATGTCTAGTTGATCTTTGTTTTTGTTTGCTACAATAAGGGCTGTATCATCGGCGTACATTACCATTTCACAATAGTTTTGAAGGTATTCTGGAAAGTCGCTAGTCAGAAGGATATACAAGACGGGTCCAAGAACAGAGCCTTGCGGCACTCCTCTGCTTACTGGTAGTGGTTCAGATTTTACTTTTTTGACCGTGTTGTGTGTAGTGTAAGTAATTTCCACAATCTGTGTCCTATTGCTGAGGTAGCTCTTGAACCAGTCTATTTCTTTGTCAATGATTCCCAGAGTTTGCAGTTATTTTGTAATGAGCTTGTGGTCTAGACAATCGAAGGCCTTGGTAAAGTCCAAAAGTATACTTGTGGCTATATATCCTGCTTCCAATTTATCAATGATGGTTTCAATTAGTTGGACCAGTGCTGTTGCTGTAGATCTGTCTTTTACAAAACCATGTTGTCTCGGAGTAAGAAGGTGGTGCTGTTTGAGATGGTCCAGTAGTCTAGTTAGCACTACTCGCTCCAGGATTTTGGAAAAAGTGGAGATAAGTGAGATTGGGCCGATAACTGGTGGCTTCATCAGTTGCTCCAGTCTTATATTTTGGATAAATTTTTGCGAGTTTCAACCCGCTGGGAAAAGTCCCTTGTAAAAAGTGATTTGTTTATAATAGTTGTTAGTGGAGTGATAATTTCATGTTTGCATGTATAACACAGCACTTTATGTTATACATAAAAAAGTGTTTCTGAACAGTTTTTTATCTATTCCTGACAATTTATACAAAACAGCTTAGGAAAATGTAGAACATAATAATTTTTTAAATAGGTGTCACAGTTTTAGAATGTGAAAATAAAATTTATAACAATATTTTTAATACGAAAGTGTAATTTTATTTCTTTGTTTGAAGTTTGTTTTTGACAATGAAATGATTGTGAAGGAAACAGGGGTTTTCCGCACATTTGCCATCGCTCAGTGATACAAAAAAATCAGTAACACTACGTTTCGAGATCTGCAACCTGATCTCTTAAATAACTAACCTAACACATAATTACAAACTAGGTTAAAATAAACAAATCATATCGGAGTGTTGTGACACACGTAAGTCAGCTTGATTTTATTTCCTGCAGAATTTTCAGAGCTATATAATGTGCAAAAGACTATCTCTTAAGTTTTTCATGAAAGTTTTAAAAGAGAACGTTAGTCTGCTGTTGCCCATGCATTAGAGGCTCACTTTAGAAATATATGTATTAGTGTCTCACTGCTGATCAATTGTTAAAAATATGATTATCTGTTAATACTAATTGTTTTTAAAGCAGGAGTACAACATATACATAACAGGTTTTGCTGAAGTTGCATGCAAAATTTCGAATCTATAACTCATTTCATTTGAGATATCCTCTGGGCAGATGGACAGACATACAATCGTACAGAACAGAAATTTACAAAAATTACATACACCAATTCCATGGTTGGACTTAAGCTATTGTAGAATACATTCTTGTCTATCTAGAAGTGAAATTTTTAAATTCAGTGGGTGAAATTGTTCTCAGGATATCTTGCTACGATATATTAAAAATATTGCTCATTAAATTAGGTTTCATAGCAATGTTCAAATAATAAAAGGTCCAATGAGCTAGAGAGGGTACTATAAGATTTTCATCATAGCCCCATCGGGCTGTCCCCCAAAGGTGACATCCGATCACCATGCACACAGAAAAATAGCTTACTATTACCAGTAAGCTAATCAATGCTGAAATCAAATCTTATCACTGATTTTTAACATTGACTTTCCATTTTATTATTTTTCATTTTACTCTGTGAATAAAAATGACACATATGACTACCTACTCAATTTGTTTACAAATTTATTTATTCTCCTATTTTCTCATTGCCATCATGGTTAGCCATAAGAAAATTGTACAAAATTTGTTAACACTCATGAAATGAAGCTTGATGCTAAATTTGAAGCCTATAAGCCAGTTCATTTTCGAAATATCAATCAAACAGCCAGAAAAATAGACAAACAGACAGACAGAAACCAAATCTTTTCCAACCTCTCGAGTAATAAGCTTTGCTAAAGCTCAACCAATAATTTTTTATATTCAGTATTGATTTTCCATAAAAACTCAATTTTGCTTCAGGCTTCGAGAAATGAGATGTAAACATTAGCATTGCATACAAGGTAAACATGTCTACTATTTACATTATGTTGCACAAAGTAAACATAATTTTCACTACAAAAATATCTAAATTCTCATAACAAATAATATAAAAATAATAAATAAAACTTTTTGCTCAGGGATAGCTGTAACTACCTAGAGTAGCTCTCATTCATACTGTGTGTATATTAAGCGAGCCCAAAACTATAAAATTTGTAAGCACAATTATTATAAAACCAGTGCATAAGCAGTTAGAAACTCACTTGCCATCGATGTGGATGATAACGTCAGAGTAGTAACCAGGTGAGTTGTCCTTGTTCTGAGGGTGCTTGAAGACTGCAGCCACAGGGAGTAGTTCTACGAATTGGTTCTTGGAATCCAACAACTTCACAAGAGCACTTGATGTCATGAAGGCTAATATAGAAATACAAACACTAAGAAGTCTAATAGAGTGATTTTGACTGAAAGTTCATTGTAGTATAAACATGATTTTGAATGAACAAGATACACCATAGTGTACACTTAAAATACCAATAAAGTAAAAGTTTAAATACAACTGATTAACATTTGAATTTACTAGAGTCATTCAATAAAGATATGTTATTATATAATGTTGTTGTCCTTGTAGGATGGGACAATAAAATGCATACTTATCATAGTCTCTAAGAACATGTATTAACATATACTGTTTTATTCAATTAAAAATTTTGTTAACGAACAAACTGTATTTTTCTTTATAAGACTTAATTTAATTTATTTTATTGAGTATGACTTCACATCTCTTTGGACCAAAGAAGACCTTATCAAGCAAATATCTCTAAGTGGTAATTAATTACCCCATTATCACTTTATATATATATATATTAATTAATGAAACCTGAGCAACTTATTAAACCAAAGTGTATTCTCAAAATCTATAAACATGTCTAAAAATGTAGGTTTACAATAATTGTTTACATTAATATTTTTAATTAACATTTCCACATTAAATTATAATATTGTGCGGTTTAATTTCCAAACAAAGCCATGCAATAACGTTTCTTAAACAAAACATTAAGACATTTTTCAAAATTATTATAACCCAACTCTATGATTGCTTAATATTTTAGAGATATAAAAAGAATATTTTAGGGTTTTAAACAAAGCTGTACTAAAGTATAACAATTATTTTTAAAGTGGTGGAATCTAAAGAAAAGTAAAAGAAAATTTTGCTATGAGCCCTGTTTGTTTATTGTTATTTTGTTTATAAGCCGTTTATGAAAACAGGAAAAATAGAAAATACATTTTTGTTTATTCCAAAAGGAGTGGTAGGTCCAAAGAAAAACTGTTAAAGATAAAGATTATAAAACTATTTACACTATGTACATTAAAGATGAATGAAGGAGTGAGTTGTTTTTTATTTATACAAAATTACATTCCTTCAGGCAAAAGTTATTAAAAACATTCTTAAATTATATTTAATTAAAAAATATAATTTTTTTTAAGTCATACATATATTGTACAAACTACAAAACTTTCACATTTTCATCTTCAGCTGTTTTTGGTCTGGATAACAGAATAGCCAAAATTTACTATTTTATATGTATGTAATTTTTTGTGAAGTAATCAAAAATAATTTTTTACTTTTTCTGTATTTAGCCTGGAAGGTAAAATGATCTTAATGATCTTTATATGCGTGTTTAACAATGACAGGCTTTTTGAAGGTTACAATGTCTGAAGTTCTGATGTGAAAATTCAAAAAAAGGTCCAGACAGGGATAGTTTTCTATCACGAATGTCACAACTTCAATTGGCAAGACAATTACGATTTTCTTGCCATCCAAGTAAGGGTGCTTTTATCAGCTCTGTTGAAGTTCATGATATTATACAATGTATCAAGGAGTGAAGGTAAGAGTTTTGCATATTATAGCTATTTCGTATATCAGAGATTCAAAGGTTATGTCAATTTCTACAAATTGGTTCTTGATTACAACTTTTAAATATGTAAATAAGAGGGAACGTCCTAGTCTTTGTTTATTCAGCAAATGAAAAAAAAAATCACTTGCTGTATTTCTTCTCTATAAGACAAGATTCAATATTAAACTTATTTCTAAAAATAGATCAATTAAGATTAATAATTTAGCTTTTAATGCTAGCTTTATATTTTCTAAAGCACTACTTTGCTATAACTATATACATATCATATGTCCATCCACTAAGAAAAATACCTGCAAAGAGTTGTGTACCTAGATCCCAGAAAAATTTCTTGAAATATTATGAAAAGCAGTGTTTTATACAAAACAAATTTTGTTAATTATTGAATGAATAGAAATGATAAGTTTAATAACTATATAATCAATGGTTTACTTCAGTTTAAAAACTTAAAACTATTTTCTACTTATGAATGAGAAATAATAAAATGTATTCCATAACTATACAAATGTATGCATTTATGGGAAAAAACTGGATCCTACTAGTTAAGTTGATTTATGACATAAATGGTCCAGAATCTAGATAAATTAAATTGTTCGATCACAAACCGAGGCTTCAGTAATGATAATCTGGCTTACAAAAACCATTTTCATTGGCTGTTTCAAAAAAGGGTAAGACTTAGACATTCCAAAATATGACATAGTTTCCAAACATTGCATATTCTCTTTAATTACCGATATCAATGGAGTTGTCAGTGAATGGATCTACTCTGTCCTGCAAAGGACCTCCCCCTGCACGTGACTCATACATAAGCGTGGCCTCACAGTCCAGAGACTCCTCCAGGTAGCTCATGAGTAGCTCGTAGAGCTCCACTGGGTGACTGGGACACATGTATGTGGCAAGACGCAGCTTGCCTCCCTTACGTGACATGGCTCAATTTCTGTAATACAAGAGATTTTCTAGGTTACAGAGTATCACAGGAAACAAGAGAACAGGTTCACGGTCCAGTGAATAGGTGCAAATTACCTTCCTTTAGGCGACATAGCTCTCTGTCTGTGATATAACAAATTATCAACAAACATGTAAGTAAATAAAGTTAATCAGTTTTATACAAAGCAGATGGTATATGAAAATCTGGTGAAAAACATAATATAAATTATATCAAAAAAATAGAATTAATTAACAAATTAACTGAAAAATCTGTTAATAAACTTACTGGGTGTACAATTCTAAAAATTCTAAGCTATAGATGTTGTATATTTCCAAACAAACATTCCTATAACCCTATCTCATAAATCAAGCCATTTGAAGTTATATGGTTTCATTCAGTCTATGAGACCTGTTCCCACTGACTCTATGCAATAATTAATAATTATTATCACTATAAAAAAGTTAAGGACATAGTACTATGGTAACAATATATAAAGTTTATTATGAGTTGGTCTGTAATATGCTGTAATTGATTGATTATGTAATAATGAATAAAAAATAATTAACATAATCTAAATATGTTTGGCCATTACTTTCAATGTTGTAAGTTTCTTGGGAACATACATACCTACAGACAGACAGTAAAAATATTTTATTTTGAAATGTAGAAGACAAATTAATATTTTGCAATTAATTGCGTATATTTTCTCCTATAGTTTATAAATAGTAATATTATTATTCTCTTATTGGATTCCCATGGTAATAATATACCAAGAGGATAGATTTAAATTCAGCAAATACTTACTTACATCTATAAGGAATAATTATTTATATTTTTAATTTCGTTCATTTGAAACTGTTTCAGGAAGCAACTACTAGTCCTTTTATAAAAAATATTTATCAAAGTTTCACTTCATGAAAATACTATTTATATTTTTTCTTTTAAAAAGTGAGGTTATGTGTTACAAATTTACAATATTAATCGTGTTGGAATACGGAAAATGTTAACTTGGTAGATAGTTTACGGTCACGTTTACATAAATATACTATGAATTAAGCATGATTACCTTCAATTCAATGTGACAGGAGAGAGAGCACAAGAACAAAGTTCAGAGACAAAAGAAACCGGTCGGCGCAGCCAGTCACTGACTGACGTACACACCACGACCACACCGCGCCCGCAATACGCTCAGCTGACCTAACCTAGTCTGACCTGATACTCTCAAGGTCACAGTGCAGCTCTTTTTTTCTTATCACTTACTATCGCCCACTCAGTACGTTACAGAGTTCAAATTATTATTGAGTAGTCTACTTGTAATAACATCAAACCTATGAAGTGTACTGAGGATTATATATGTTAATCCTATTTTATAAAAAAGATAGTTGTTTACAGCTTGAATCTGAATATTTAAAAATGTATGAGTTTATTCCCAAATATTAAGTATAAAATTTGCACTGTTGGTATTATCTGAAAAAATATAACACTAAAACAGTATGAAAAATGTTACAATATAATTAAACTCCGAACTTAAGCAAATTTCACTGTTGGAACTGAATTAGTAAGCATGTAGCAGTTTTTTAATCTCTACAGAAAATCTATATTTAATTAATTATTTTATTAAATAATAACCTATTAATTAATTTAAAAATATTTAATTTTCTTTTTAATAGATTAGATGATGTAATGCCAACATCAACTGTTCAGATTAAATGTTCTAAAACAAAATTTATACGGTTTTATTTTATAGAGGGATCTTAAACAATTCTTAGTGATCAGTATGTTCAGTATACATATTTCATAAAAAACTCATATTACATCTGTTTAATCTTCAATAGGATTTCAGGATCATTTATATTAATACGTGTAACAAAGATGTACTTTATATTCCACATCATAGATAGGCCAATACAAGTAATTCACCCTTTGAAAGTCAACTGTGTGAAATTCTCTAATAAAACAACTTGAAAACTACCTGGAGTAAAAATTTATTCAACTTTAAGCATCAGAATAACTGGTTGTTTAACAATCTGTTTTAGTACAATAAGGGAATTTCTTGATAATGAGATAAAAATCACATTTTAAAAGCGTTAATATTGTATTTTTATGCTGGGCTTTTGTTAAAATGTATCATTACATTACAGTTTTTTAATGTCTGCCTCCTCGTCATTGGTTAATTAAACCTCTCCCCCCAAGAGAAAATCTGGATTTGTGACTGACTATCAACACACCTAATTGCTTCATGTTGATTACTTTGTCAAGACAAACTTTGGTGTCTTTATGGGTTAAA